>NW_027867636.1:0-252 GCF_054177405.1 Leptonychotes weddellii | reverse complement strand
TTTCCTAGTGTTGTAGTATGACAATCAATGCTGCTATGAGCCTTATTTTAATATCTCTTGCTGCTCTGAACATATCGAGTCACGTCACTCCTGCATTTAAAGCTCTTGACGAGTATCCTTGTTTCAGAAAGGGGTAAAGAAAAAAGCTTGGTTCCGAGTGAAGTGAAGGGAAAATGGGAAAAAAAGAAAGAGAAAAGAGCAAAAAAAAAAAAAGTGCAAATACGCTGGAGGAATTTTGCTGGGACTCAGAAC
>NW_027867635.1:0-252 GCF_054177405.1 Leptonychotes weddellii | reverse complement strand
TTTTAATTTGCATTTCCCTGATGAGTGATGTTGAGCACCTTTTCATGTGTCTTCTGGCCATCTGTATGTCTTCTTGGAGAAATGTCTGTTCATGTATTCAGTCCATTTTTTAATTGGATTATTTGGAGTTTTTTTGATGTTGAGTTGTGTAAGTTTTTTAAATATTTTGGATACTAACCCTTTATTGGGTATGTCATTTGCAAATATCTTCTCCCATTCAGTAGATTGCCTTTAGTTTTATTGATTGTTTCC
>NW_027867634.1:0-252 GCF_054177405.1 Leptonychotes weddellii | reverse complement strand
TTCAGTTCCCTTGAGGTTTATACAAACTGTCTCATAGATTAAAAGGTGCTTTCCTATGTTGGCAACTTATTGTCATTTGCCTACACAGTTGTTATCAATTTCCTCCTCCTTTTTTATATTTTTGCTGTCAAATTATCTCTTATCCTGTTGTGGGTTTTTTACCAATTGTAGTAGCTATAATTGTTGTTAATAACTTTACTCATTATGCTATCCTAAAGTGTGGGAAACAACGCCATAACGACCACTAGTGCA
>NW_027867633.1:0-252 GCF_054177405.1 Leptonychotes weddellii | reverse complement strand
TAATTTTGCCTTTATTTTTCCTATAAGTAAAGACTTTGTCTTTGGCACAACAGGGTTTTCTCAAAAGGGCATGTGCTACCAGGCCAGGGAAAAGTAAAGGAGCCATTCCTCCCCTCTTCACGTGTTACCCCTCCTTCCTTATCCTGTATTTTCGAAGGACACACCAATAAGAAATCTGATGGTCATTAATTTGCCTGTGAGTCTAAGTAAATGCAACTTGTAATGCCTTCTAAGTAGCATTAGTGAAGATGG
>NW_027867632.1:0-1828 GCF_054177405.1 Leptonychotes weddellii | reverse complement strand
TTGGTGTTAAAGAAATATTAGAATTTGAGCACTAAAGGCAGTGAGTCTAGGGGTGCCTGGGTGGCTCAGTTAGTCAAGCATCTGACTCTTGATTTCAGTTCAGGTCATGATTTCAGGGTCGTGAGATCCAGCCCCATGCGGAGCTCCCCGCTAGGCAGGGAGTCTGGTTGAGATTCTCTCTCTTGCTCTCCCTCTCCCTCTGCTCCTCCCTGCTCCCTCTATCTCTCTCTGTCAAATAAATAAAATCTTTTTTTAAATAAATAAAGGTAGTGAGTCTAAGGGCAGGAGATCCTGGTGAGAGGGAGATATTTGAATCTGAGATGCTGGAAGGCTGGTAGCCACTGGTGATTCTATTAGTTTCCTAGGGCTGCTGTAACAAAGTACCACAAACTGTGTGGCTTAAACCACAGAAATATATTGTCTTATAGTTCTGGGGGCTGGAGTCTTCAAGATCAAGATGTTGGCGGGGTCGGTTCCTTCTGTGGGCTGTGAAAGAGAATGAATTCCCTGCCTCTCCTTTAGTTTCTGGTGGTTTGCTCGCAACCTCTGGCATTCCTTGGCTTAGCGATCACCCCCCAATCTCTGCCTTCTTCCACACGTGGCATTCTCACTGTGTCTGTGCCTCTGTGGCTAAATTCCCCCTTTCTATAAAGATACCAGTCATACTGAATTAGGGCCCACTCTAACAGCTTCATGTTAACATCTGCAACGACCCTATGTCCAAAAAGGTCACATTCCAAGGTACTGGGGCTAGGACTTCGTCACATCAACTAAACTTGGCAGGAGGTGATCATTAAGCAAGAGAGTTTATTTGGGATCAAAGAGTTGCAATTTGGAGTACACAGATTTGGGTAGCAACCCAAATAGTGTCCCACTAAGCAAAAGTCAGGGATTTTTCAGACAAAAAGGGAATGCCTGTGTACATGCTTACAAAGAATTTTTGATTGGTGTTGGCGGCAGAAAACTAATCTTGACTGAATATAATTGATTGCTGCGGCTATCACTAAGCAAAACCTCTTGCTAGCAAGTAGCAAATTGTAAGTGTTAGGACTGAGTCCTTGGAATATTTTCCATCTGGCACAGTTTAAAAGTTCATGGTTCAACCAGTGAGGACATGTGTAAGGCCCATCTCCTTAATGGCCTCCTGACTCCATCTTAAACCCCTTGACATAAGTGACCCCATTTCAACCTATCACAAACACATGAGTTTGTGGGGGGGTCACAATTCAACCCATAACAGTTTGCAATAAGGTCAATGGTGTGACCATAACAGTGGAACTGGGGCGAGGTCGAGATCATTGGACGAGAGGCAGTCAAGAGGGAGAAAGGCCAGTGTATTGAAGGATCATCTAGGTGTCTATGGAACCACCAAAAATTGTGATGAGAATAGCGTCTGAAGCCATGAGTACCTCTTCCCCTCAGCTGCCTACAGAAAGGGGGTCAAAATATATTAAAAGATATAAAAAGCAAGTATTCAGCAAATTTTTAAGGTACGAGACATTTTAAGACTAAATTTAAAAATAATACAACAGTCATTTTTTTATCCAGCCTTTTCTCCAAAGTGACTTCAAAAAATCTTTCATTAGGAATATGCTTATTAATAATTGTTTATCCTATTGGTTCCATATAGTGCTTGTAAAGAGGTAAGGCAGAATCTCTCCCTTCAGTCTTATTCGAAATGACACTTAGGGACTCTGCAGAGGAGACAGGAGGATCAGGGATGAGGCTCCAGTCTCCTGGGTTCGAAGAGTCATCTCCTGGTCAGTAATTCCCTCTGCCCAGGAATTCTTTTTGGCAGGGCCAGCACCTGGCTCTGGGGGCAGAAGCA
>NW_027867631.1:0-252 GCF_054177405.1 Leptonychotes weddellii | reverse complement strand
TGGGTGGCTCAGTTGGTTAAACGACTGCCTTCGGCTCAGGTCATGATCCTGGAGTCCCGGGATCGAGTCCCGCATCGGGCTCTCTGCTCAGCAAGGGGTCTGCTTCTCCCTCTGACCCTCTTCCCTCTCGTGCTCTCTGTCTCTCATTCTCTCTCTCTCAAATAAATAAATAAAATCTTAAAAAAAAAAAAAAAAAAAAGATGCCATAAAGCAACACTGGGGGAAGATATCTGATGCTTATAACTAAGGGTT
>NW_027867630.1:0-252 GCF_054177405.1 Leptonychotes weddellii | reverse complement strand
TATACTATGATTGCTACTAACTCTTTCCATTGTACTGAGTTACGATATAGTCTTTTTTTTTACAAATTAAGAGTTCGTATTAACACTTTTCCTTGAAATTTAGCATGACAGTATTTTTAAATTATTTTGTATTTTGTTTTCTCTTACACTGAAAGCCTTCATTCCTCATGACATCACTATATCACTTTGTGTTGTTGCCGACATAACGTTGTTTTCTCAGTCTGATATAAGGTCCGATTCCTGGTTTTGTTG
>NW_027867629.1:0-252 GCF_054177405.1 Leptonychotes weddellii | reverse complement strand
TGGAACTACACTTCCCAGAAAGCTGTGCTACAAGCTCCTCTTTGTCGGTGGTTAGAGCATCTGGGAAATGGAGTCCGCTGTCTGCACAGCGCAAAGACTCCCGGGAGTTGTAGTTCGCGCTAGGTCCGCGCAGGCGCACCTTCCCACGGCTATTTTTGAGCTGCTCTTTTGTGGCTGTCGCTGGGCTTTTTTGGGAGGGCGGTTAGCCCCGGGACCTGTCTTTGAGGCCGAGCTCCGCGCCCTCTAGTTCAC
>NW_027867628.1:0-252 GCF_054177405.1 Leptonychotes weddellii | reverse complement strand
GTTAAGGATTTTAGGATGAAAAGATGATCCTGGAGTATCTGGATGGGCCCAATGTAATCACAAGAGTGCTTATAAGAGGGAAGCAGGAGGATCAGAGTCACTGGTAGAACACGTGATGAAGACAAGAGCTTGGAATGCTGAGACGAAGGGGGCCATGAGCCAAGGAATGTAGGCAGCTTCTAGAAGCTAAAAAAGGCAAGGGAACAGAGCGTCCCCTCAGGGCCTCCAGAAGGATGCAGCCCTGCTAAGACC
>NW_027867627.1:0-252 GCF_054177405.1 Leptonychotes weddellii | reverse complement strand
TGGGCTGCTTTGACTTTTCCTCTGTGAATTTACTAAATAGGCATAGACCAAATGAATCACCAGAGAAAAGAAAAGTACCTTTTAATTTCCTTTCTTCTCTAAAGTAGCTAGAAGTAGGAAGAAGAGGGGATTTTCTCTTTGTTTTCTCTACCTGAGCTTTATTTGAGTCCCGATGAATTTCAGATCTTGAAAAACTCCATTGCCCAACTAAAGTGCTTTTTTTTTTTTTTAAAGATTTTATTTATTTATTTG
>NW_027867626.1:0-252 GCF_054177405.1 Leptonychotes weddellii | reverse complement strand
GATCCACTTCCTGCTCATTAATGTTGCGGGCAGAATCCAGTTCGTAGTGACTGTAAGGCCGAGGTCCCTGTTTTCCTCCTGGCTGTCAGCTGAGGCCATTCTCAGCACCTAGAAGCTGTTACACCCCTTAGCTTATGGCCTCTTTCCTCCATCTTCAAAACCAGCAACAGTGGGTCCAGTCCTTCTCACTTCACATCCAACTGACCCACTCTTCTGCCTCCCTCTTCTGTGTTTAAACTCAGTGACAGCACT
>NW_027867625.1:0-252 GCF_054177405.1 Leptonychotes weddellii | reverse complement strand
GGTTTTAAATTAAATTTACACATAGGTCATCAGATTTAAAGTGTTAACTCTGTTTCAACCATCTGGAAATTTAATATGGATAACATTTTGGCTAGAATAATTCAGATTTTTTCTTCCAAATAATTAAAATTTCTACTTCTTTTAAACCAGTTGGAAAAAATCACACACACACACACACACACACACACACACACACACAGTCCAGTTATAGACACTGTATTGCTGCTATCTTCAGTAAGACATTTTCATTAG
>NW_027867624.1:0-252 GCF_054177405.1 Leptonychotes weddellii | reverse complement strand
AGCCCCTCTGGCTTTCAAACCCAAATGTTAAGGGGATTCGTCTTCCCTGTGCAATCTTCTCAGTGTGATAGTCTGTTTCCCTTCTCCATGCCTGTGGATTCCTCCCTCCCATGGACAGGCTCATAGTTTGTTTAGCTCCTCACTGTGTTTCCACCCTTCCTACCCTCTTCTGTGTGGTCTTTTCTCTACATTTAGTTGTGGAGTTTGTTCTGCCTTCAGGTTGTTTTCTGCTTTTTTACACTGATTATGGGT
>NW_027867623.1:0-252 GCF_054177405.1 Leptonychotes weddellii | reverse complement strand
TTGGCTATTGTGGACATTGCTGCTATAAACATCGGGGTGCACGTACCCCTTCAGATCCCTACTTTTGTATCTTTGGGGTAAATACCCAGTAGTGCAATTGCTGGATCATATGGTAGCTCTATTTTCAACTTTTTGAGGTGATTAGGAGGCTCAATGAAGTTTTGTTTTATCTTACTAGTCCTTAGTGTTCATAATATCTTCCCGCTGAATGTATATAGACTCAACTCTGCAGAATAACTGAGAATTATTTTT
>NW_027867622.1:0-252 GCF_054177405.1 Leptonychotes weddellii | reverse complement strand
GTTCTGTTCCTCTGCCCCTCCCCCCACTCATACGTGCGCTAAAATAAACCTTAAAAAAAATAAGTAACATTAGTCTCTCATAATCGGTCAACAAATGTATTTTCACTAATTATATCATGGATAGAATGGTTGGACTCTCCCTGTGGTGGGGGTGCTAAGAAAAGGTCAAATTTAGTATCTGTTAAAGAAAACAACTACAAAAACTTTTGTTCCAGGTATATAAGGTGTTGAACTCAGTATCTTTCTCTTCTC
>NW_027867621.1:0-1828 GCF_054177405.1 Leptonychotes weddellii | reverse complement strand
AGAGTCCCAGGAATGTATCTTAGTCTCTATTCAGAAACACAGAAGGAACTAAACAGAGGCAGCAAGAATCTCACCAGCCTGCTACCAGGCTACGTTTTCTGCACCTTGCTGCTGCCCACTCTGGCAACAGTCCAGTCAGATGCAATGTTGCTGACTCTCAGTATGACATCCTTGTTTGTTCAGATCCCTGCATAATCTGTCCCCTCAAATCTCACTCACTCTCAGATATTTTCCACAAAAACAAAACAAAACAACAGCAGAACACAGCTGTACTGCCAGAATGAAAGGTGAGGATTCTAATTCAACCACACACTGAGCCATAGTCAGCATTTTCTCTATAAACACTGTAGGGTTTTATATTGAGCTCAGATGATGAGTTTCTGTATCACCTCCCTTTATGATGGACATTAAGAGAAACGAGCCCAATCCATCAGATGGAACCAATAATATTGACCCTCCTCCCAAAGGCAGGAAAATCTTCTCCTCCGGGACTCCCTGACCTGTTTGCAAATGCTCCCGCCTCCTATTTAGTGATAATTGTGCATATGCCCTAAGTAATCCGTAATCCATGTTTACATAATAAGGGGTGGATACTTATATGATTCTTCATAAAATAAAGGGAGCTATTGCAAAGACACCTGCTTGCAAGTTTTAAATACCTTTTGAGTCAAAGTTTTTGTTACCAGACACTTCGATCCACACATCCCCTAAGAGATTTTCTACTGAGTCAGGGAAAGAGTATTTGCCTCCTTCTGAGATTCCTTCTGGGTTTAGAGAAAATCTGAATCTTTAGGTAAGTATACTGGAGTTCCTCACTGCAAGTCTCTATTTTATGCAAATGAGTGTCACAGCCACTGGAGGTATTTAACCAGTCACTAAGAATGAATAAGACCAATTATGTTCATCCATTCACTGAGTTTTTCCTTAAGAGCAGGGACCATTCACTCTACTGTGGTAACTTCTGAAGAAATCCATGTGTTAGACATCTACTTCTAGAGGTCCTACAGACATTTCCTAAACCTTGAGTAAACCCTTATCAAGGGCTTTCAATTAGAAAGCCAGTTGCTACTATCGCTTCTTCAATGAACAACATGTCATTTCTCAAGATTATCTCAATTTTCGTTATCTCAGATTTATTTGTTCTTTATACAGTTACCCTATCACTAAATAGAAAACAACTTTCCACTATTCTTCCATTTTACCCATTTCTTTAGAAGACTACATTTCCTATCTTGAAGCTATTGCCACTAAACTCTGACACTGTGCTTCTGTATGAGTTTGTTATCAGCTCCAACAATGGTTAATTGACAAATTTTCTAGAATCTACTCTACAATCTCCTGTATCTTGTAGATGAGGCTATCTGATACATCACTTCATTGATTTTTCCAAATCATATATGCAAGGGAAGTTGTATTTGCTACCCAAGCACATTTTTTTAAATAAAACTAAGATAAAGCCTATGGTGATCTTAATTTGCACTGTGAGCATATATTACAAAAAATAGTGATAACTTCCACCCCACTTTTTTACTAGACCCAGAATATCCAGAGAAATTTTAACCAAACTTAACCAAAATATTTTCTAAGAGTTAAGAAATAAAATTGAAGGTTCTGATATTAGGTGATATAATCTTGTAATGGTGGACATTACAGGTTTTCTCTCTCTACCCTGGCCATAAGACAATGAAAATCCCAGAGTTTAAATATGGGTAAAGAATGTATTTAAGTCAGCCTGTGCTATGTCAGAAACCATCCAGGCCTCAAGTATGCCAGTTAGAAACCCACAATAGTAGGAGAACCATGATGACCTGTTTTCCTCTCATGCTGG
>NW_027867620.1:0-252 GCF_054177405.1 Leptonychotes weddellii | reverse complement strand
GGGGCAAAGCAAGTCATATGGCCAAGCTCAGCAAAACCAAGGTAGAGAAATACAATCCTTTCCAAAGAAAGGCCAGGGAATATTTTTGACCACTAATATCACAGTCCAGGCTTCTGTTAAACTGTGTTCAGTGAACTCTCCTTTCTGCACATAAAATATACTTCTTTCCTTCCCAAGACAGCCAACTCAAAAGTCCCATTTAACCATGGCACCAGGCCTGATGTTCAAGATTTTTACCATATTATCTCATCC
>NW_027867619.1:0-252 GCF_054177405.1 Leptonychotes weddellii | reverse complement strand
TCTAAAGTTTCTTAATTTTTTTCAGATTTTTCAGATATTACTGTTGGCATATCGAATGAAAGTTCTTTGCCATTCATGCCAGATAGGCCACTTGAAATGAAAACACTACAGCTTTCTTTAACTATATTTTCTTCTTCTACTGAAGTACAAATTTTGGGGCTTGCAATTTGTAAGGACTCAAAATTTATAGGTAAAGTTATTTGATTTAATATTTGTTTATTATCTTTATCATAATAATAGGCAAAGGATTTA
>NW_027867618.1:0-252 GCF_054177405.1 Leptonychotes weddellii | reverse complement strand
CTCCTCGTGCTCCAACGGGTCAGTCTGGAAGCAGGAAGCCCGCCTGGCCAGCGTCCCTGGAAGACTCTGGGGGTACCCCCAGGACTCCTCGGCCAGCAGAGTCTTCCGAGCCACGAGCCACAGCCGCTCCTTCTCCCGCGCTGCTTGGCCATGGAGGTGGGGGCGTCCCGATGGATTCCCATGCGGCTGGTGCCCTCCCGCCTCCCAGAGCGCTTCAGAGCGCTGAAGAACGCGCAGAGAGCAATCAGCGTG
>NW_027867617.1:0-252 GCF_054177405.1 Leptonychotes weddellii | reverse complement strand
TGTTGAGTTTGATGAGTTCTTTATAGATTTTGGATACTAGCCCTTTATGTGATATGTCATTTGCAAATATCTTCTCCCATTCTGTCGGTTGTCTTTTGGTTTTGTTGACTGTTTGCTTTGCAAAAGCTTTTTGGTAACTCTCATATTAAGCTAGAATGGAAGCTCAGTGAGGTTAGGGATTTTGTCTTTTTTACCCCAATGCTTTGAACAGTGTCTACATGTAATAGGCACTGAAATACCTTGGAAAAATGA
>NW_027867616.1:0-252 GCF_054177405.1 Leptonychotes weddellii | reverse complement strand
CTAATTACAGAACATTTTTCAGAAATTATTTTAGTTTATACATTTCAGCTAACTAGCTTTAGTTAGTGTACATATTACACTGAGCAATCCTATAATGTGAATTTTAAGTGTTAGCTACATATTTTCTGATGATGAATGCTACAGATTACAGAGTAGACTAAAATATAAATAACATATGATAAGATGCATCCTGCAGGCCTTGGGAAAATGGGTGGCCTATACTCTATTCAGGTGATATAAAGATGACTAAAT
>NW_027867615.1:0-252 GCF_054177405.1 Leptonychotes weddellii | reverse complement strand
ATCAGGCATATTCTAATTAGAGTACATTTCTCTGTTTTGAAATTCTAAATAACCCAAGAATACAAATTTTAGAAAAATTGACCTTTTAATTAATCAAAGCAGCATATACCCAGACACACATATGTATGCAGGAAGTGTACAATTTTCGTATTTACTGGGTATCCGACTGTTTAATGTTCCAAACAACCTTATGGAGGTGCCAGTATATCCCACTGAGTCTTAGAGATTAAATAACTTCCCCAAGAGGGGGGT
>NW_027867614.1:0-252 GCF_054177405.1 Leptonychotes weddellii | reverse complement strand
AGCCTGCCTCTCCCTCTCCCGTGTCTGTTGTTCCCCCTACTTGTGCTCTCTCTCTCTCTCTCTCTGTCAAATAAATAAATGAAATCTTTTAAAATATCAATTTGAATACGGCTTCTGTAACTTGCAACTCACAGAGTCCTGACTTCTGTCTCTGTGCCAGAGTGTGCTCAAACACCATGGCTTAGACTGAACTGAGAAGCAGAGCAGAGTTCACAATCCCAGAGGAGATGCTAGGATGTAGAAGAGGCAAGT
>NW_027867613.1:0-252 GCF_054177405.1 Leptonychotes weddellii | reverse complement strand
GAAAAAGAGTATCAAGAGAAAAATGAAGTGAAACACAGGTAGAAAGAAGTTTCATGAACTGTGTTAACTGCTACTGATAATGAGTCAGATAAATTATAATTTCATAGCACAAAGTCAGCCTTACTATTATAAAGACTTAAGATTCAAAAGTGACTTAATCTCAGGAAACAAACTGAGGGTTGCTGGAGTTGGGGGGGGGAGGGATGGGGTGGCTGGGTGATAGACATTGGGGAGGGTATGTGCTATGGTGAG
>NW_027867612.1:0-252 GCF_054177405.1 Leptonychotes weddellii | reverse complement strand
TTCATGAGAAGGACCCTGGCATCCCGGGGAAAGCAGGGGACCACAAGCGTACCACCTGGCTTCACCATTCCTCCCAAACATGGGAGAGCTCCCAGCTCTGAGGGAAGAGGCACTTGAAAGGGGCATGGAAGCACCGAGATGATTTTGACAGATGAGACCAGAAGGAGAAGGCAGAGCAGGTCGTGAGGTACACGAGACACAGGCCTGCCCTCCCCTCCCCCCACATCAGGGAAAAGGAGAAACAGGAAAGAG
>NW_027867611.1:0-252 GCF_054177405.1 Leptonychotes weddellii | reverse complement strand
GATCTTGGACAAGAAACTGACGCTCAGAGCCGCAGTTTCCAAATTGATACAATGAAAGAACCTTACAGAGTTATTATGAGATTTCAACTGCTGAAGGCACACACACACACACAGCACTCAGCATAAGTCTTGGCACTGAGATCATCCTCCACCAACGTTACCTTCCTATCCTCTTTCTTCCCCACCTCCAGCACACTTCGTCTCCATCAAACCCCTAGCATTGAACTTAGCAGTTGTCACTCCTGGAACGTG
>NW_027867610.1:0-1828 GCF_054177405.1 Leptonychotes weddellii | reverse complement strand
ATCTTTGACAAAGCAGGAAAAAACATGCAATGGAAAAAAGACAGTCTCTTCAATAAATGGTGCTGGGAAAATTGAACAGCCACATGCAGAAGAATGAAACTCGATCATTCTCTAACACCATACACAAAGATAAACTCAAAATGGATGAAAGACCTCAATGTGAGACAGGAATCCATCAAAATCCTAGAGGAAAACATAGGCACTAACCTCTTTGACATCGCCCACAGCAACTTCTTTCAAGATACATCTCCAAAAGCTAGTGAAACAAAAGCTAAAGTGAACTTTTGGGACTTCATCAAGATAAAAAGCTTCTGTCAACAAAACAAAGAGGCAACCCACAGAATGGGAGAAGATATTTGCAAATGACACTACAGATAAAGGGCTGGTATCCAAGATCTATAAGGAACTTCTCAAACTCAACACCCAAAAAACAAATAATCAGGTCAAAAAATGGGCAGAAGACATGAACAGACACTTCTCAAAAGAAGACATACAAACGGCTAACAGACACATGAAAAAATGTTCATCATCATTAGCCATCAGGGAAATTCAAATCAAAACCACACTGAGATACCACCTTACACCGGTTAGAATGGCAAAAATGGACAAGGCAAGAACCAACAAATGGAGAGGTTGTGGAGAAAGGCGAACCGTCTTACACTGTTGGTGGGAATGCAAGTTGGTACAACCACTTTGGGAAACAGTGTGGAGGTTCCTCAAAAATTTAAAAATAGAGCTACCCTATGACCCAGCAATTGCACTACTGCAATCTGCACTACTGGGTATTTACCCAAAAGACACAGATGTTGTGAAAAGAAGGGCTATATGCACCCCAGTGTTCATAGCAGCAATGTCCACAAGAGCCAAGCTGTGTAAAGAGCCAAGATGCCCTTCAACAGATGAATGGCTAAGGAAGATGTGGTCCATATATACAACGGAATATTACTCAGCCATCAGAAAGGATGAATACCCAACTTTTGCATCAACATGGATGGGACTGGAGGAGATTATGCTAATTGAAATAAGTGAATCAGAGAAATACAGTTATCATATGGTTTCACTTATTTGTGGAACATGAGGAATAGCATGGAGGATATTAGGAGAAGGAAGGGAAAAATGAAGGGGGGGATATCGGAGCGGGAGATGAACCATGAGAGACTATGGACTCTGAGAAACAAACTGAGGGTTTTAGAGGGGAAGGGGATGGAGGGATGGGTTAGCCCAGTGATGGGTATTAAGGAGGGCACATACTGCGTGGAGCACTGGGTGTTTATACGAAAACAATGAGTCATGGAACACTACATCAAAAACTAACGATGTACTGTATGGTGACTAACATAACATAATAAAATAAAATTAAATTAAAAAAAAGAAAACAAAATTCCACTTGGCTTTAATATGAAGTGGCATTTCATTGTCTGATCTAAAGAAGCCGAGCCTATGAAAAGTGATATTAATTCCTAGCCAATTAATGGTTCTGACTTCCCCTGCCATTTCAAAAATACATTATAGAAACTTATAAGCAAGTTTTATTTAAGATATAAGAAAATATATATGTAATACTTTTTTTTTTATTCTTATGTTAATCCCCATACATTACATCATTAGTTCTAGATGAAGTGTTCCATGATTCATTGTTTTTGCATAACACCCAGTGCTCCATGCAGAATGTGCCCTCCTCAATACCCACCACCAGGCCAACCCATCCTCCCAACCCCTCCCCTCTAGAACCCCCAGCCTGTTTTCAGAGTCCATCGTCTCTCATGGTTCGTCCACCCCTCCGATTTCCCCCGCTTCATTCTTCCCCTCCCGCTACCTTCTTCTTCTT
>NW_027867609.1:0-252 GCF_054177405.1 Leptonychotes weddellii | reverse complement strand
TAATAAAAAGTTAAAAAGAGCATGAGGTCTATAACAAAATAAATTAATAAGAAATACTGCATGATGGCAATGCACATTTTCAAAGGACCCAGTCAAATAAGTGCCCTTTTAAAATGTCACAATGCTTGGAGCACCTGGGTGGCTCAGTCAGTTAAGTGTCTGCTTTCGGCTCAGGTCATGATCTCAGGGTCCTGGGATCAGGTCCCTCATCGGGCTCCCTGCTCAGCCTGGAGTCTGCTTCTCCCTCTCCCT
>NW_027867608.1:0-252 GCF_054177405.1 Leptonychotes weddellii | reverse complement strand
TGACCTGAGCCAAAACCAAGAGTCGGTCGCTTAACTGTGCCACACAGGCACCCCTGGAAACATTATTTTTAATAAAATATTTTAGATAAACAAAAATTTATAAAGGATAAAATGATGAATAATATGTACCATCCAAATTAAGAAAGAAAAATCAAAAACACAGATGAGGTGCCTTGTGTAACCATTCCTGAGACATTTCGGTAAGTCTTGTCTTTAAAATCCTAGCTGGGTAGACTTCTTATAGGACCTATC
>NW_027867607.1:0-252 GCF_054177405.1 Leptonychotes weddellii | reverse complement strand
GAGTAAAGATCATTTGGATTATAGATCAACGAAAACGGCATGTGTGCAAATCGTCAGAATGTTTTGCCGAAGGGTCTGAGAAGTGTTTTAGGTCTAGTGCATGGTCCGTTGTTCATCTGGTCTGCAAGCATCCCATGCCAGTGGCCGGGTGGCACCACTCAGGGTCGCTGGGCAGTGTTCACTGCCCACCTGCTCATGGAGTCTTCATTTGCCTCAGAGCATCAATTATGAGGATTACTTACTCCCACTACT
>NW_027867606.1:0-252 GCF_054177405.1 Leptonychotes weddellii | reverse complement strand
TACCAGCAGCAAATGCATGCTAAAAAATTACATTTGTGTATATATATATATACACATATTTTTTGGAAATTACTATTCATTTGATATTTCAGTTAGATATCCAAGAAGCAATTATTAACCCCCTACTACATACCCAACTGTTTTGATGACTAGAATCACAAAATTGAATAATTTTTTTATTACTTTCAGAGGTAGTATATAGTGATCCATCTGTTGCATACAACACCCCGTGCTCATTCCATCAAGAGCCCT
>NW_027867605.1:0-252 GCF_054177405.1 Leptonychotes weddellii | reverse complement strand
TCTTCCAAGTAGGTGTGTGCACCCTAAGATTTGCACAAGGAGATCCATTAAGGAAAAAAAAATAGCATTTCTATTTCTATTTGCTTTTATCTAAAAAGAAAAATTAAACTTTATTAATCTCATTAGATTGGGGCAATAGTATAAGTGTGTTGTTTCTTTTTTTTAAGATTTATTTATTTATTTGAGAGAGAGAGAGAGAAAGCCAGGGGAGGGGCAGAGGGAAATGGATTGGGAATCTCAAGCACGCTCTGT
>NW_027867604.1:0-252 GCF_054177405.1 Leptonychotes weddellii | reverse complement strand
TACAAGCAGGGGGAGGGGCAGAAGGAGAGGGAGAAGAAGACTCCTTCCTGAGTGGGGAGCCCAATGGGATGCAGGGCTCAATCGCAGGACACAGAACCCTGACACCATGACCTGAGCCAAAGTCAGATACAATCGACTGAAGTAACAATAGTAACAATAGCCTTAATTTTGAAAACCAAATTTCCCATGAAGTTTTATTCAAAATAGCAAAACTTTAAATCACAAAGGAAAACAAAACTTAATTACTTTGTG
>NW_027867603.1:0-252 GCF_054177405.1 Leptonychotes weddellii | reverse complement strand
TTCTTTTTAATTTATATCATTTAGTGTCATAATCACTCATAAAACATCAAAAGCTTATTCCTTAATATTAAAAAAATATTATTTAATAAATGAAGGTATAGTACTTTAAATGTTGCCCTTCATTATATAATGTTAAAGAAATTAAATACAACAGGGTCCAAATGCAGGAAAATTATAAACCCCTGCAAATTCTGTTTTGTTTTACATGTTCTCTTTAAATTAGATGATGATGATTTGCTGAGACAACTAGAA
>NW_027867602.1:0-252 GCF_054177405.1 Leptonychotes weddellii | reverse complement strand
TGCAGCTGGTGTCCACTGGGCATTGTGTGTGGACGCTTGTCCAGTGTCCCTGTGCCTGCTTCTCACACCTTCTAGAGCAGCACCTGCAGACATGGTGACAAAGGGAACTCAGGTGACAGGGATGTAGACTCAGAAACAAGTCATCCTTCTGTGTGCATCGGGTCACATCCGATTCACACATTCCTTGTGGGGAAGAACTTCTGGGCACTACCGAGTCTTAGCACATTTTCAACGAGTCTCTTTTATTTACTT
>NW_027867601.1:0-252 GCF_054177405.1 Leptonychotes weddellii | reverse complement strand
TGGTGCTACAGGGAACAAGGTGGGAGCAGGGCCCACATGGTGTCAGTCACCAGGGGGAGTTTGGCTCTGACCAAGACGGGAGCCATAGGAGGCTTTCAAGCAAAGAAGCCCAGGAACTGCTGTCCTGTTCGAAGGCTCACTCTCCCGCTTTTGATACTGGATCTCATCCAATCCGCACAGCGGCCCTGCGCTCACTCTGCAGGTGACCAGGTGAGGGCTGGGTGCTCCCGGGCCCTTGCCTGCCCTCCCTGC
>NW_027867600.1:0-1828 GCF_054177405.1 Leptonychotes weddellii | reverse complement strand
GGAAAAATGAAGGGGGAGAAATCGGAGGGGGAGATGAACCATGGGAGACTATGGACTCTGAGAAACAAACTGAGGGTTCTAGAGGGGAGGGGGGAGGGGGATGGTGATGGGTATTAAAGAGGGCATGTACTGAATGGAACACTGGGTGTTATATGCAAACAATGAATCATGGAACACTACATCAAAAACTAATGATGTAATGTATGGTGATTAGCATAACATAATAAAATAAAATTTAAAAAAATAATTATGACTTTATTATAATTTGTGATGTCTGATAGGGTAGGCCAGCCATGTTGTTCTTTATCAGGAACACTTAGGTATTTTTTAAAATAAATTTTAAAATCAACTTGTCAAGTTCTATAAAAAAACTCTTGTTGGGATTTATTTGGAATTGCTTTGACTCTTGTATCCACTGGGAAGAATTAATATTTTTCTGATAATGATTATTCCTAGCCATGGATCTGGCATATCTCTCTACTTATTTCGTTCTCCCTTTGATGGATTTCAAGTTTTATATTATATGCATACATGTCTTGTACATATCTTATTAAATTTATTCTTAAAGCGCTTTATATTTTTCTATTATATTTTTAATTGATGTACTTTCAGAAAATTATATTTTCAGTCTATTAGCAATGATGGAAATGCAGTTGTATTCATAAATATATCTAATGGCATGTTGTTTTGTTATATTCTCTTACTATTTCTAGTAATTTATGTATATGTTCCTGTGGATTTTCTATTAACCATCTTTGAAAAGGGCCACTTTTTTTTTTGTTTTGTTTTTAAAAGTTTTTTTATTTATTTGACACACAGAGAGAGAGAGCGAGAGCAGGAACACAAGCAGGGGGAGTGGGAGCTTCCAGCTGAGCGGGGAGCCCAGTGTGGGGCTCGATCCCAGGACCCTTGGATCACAACCTGAGCTGAAGGCAGACGCTTAACGACTGAGCCACCCAGATGCCCCTGAAAAGGGCCATTTTCATTATTATTTTAATTCTAAATAATTTTTAAGAATTTCCACATGATTAAATCTTTCATTCCTAAGTTTAGAATTTGGAGCGGTAAATTTTGGGGGCTAACTTTCCAAATTAAAAGAAAATCTTTGAGTTCTAGTTTAATTGTTTTGTGGGCAGAGAGTGTTATTGATTCTTCTAAAAGAATTGAGACTTGCTTTTTGGACCAGTATAAAGTCAATTTTTATAACTCCTTGTGTGTTTGAAAGAATGTACACTCTCTAATTTTAGGATCGAAGTTTCTACATATATCAAACTTGAATTGTGTAGTTCAAGTCTTTGATATCCTTACTATTCTTTTTTTTTGCTTAATATCAATAATTTAGAAATTTGCATTGAAATATTCTTCTGTATTTGGATTGATCAAAATAGTCCTATATATTTTATTACTTTTTGTTTTTTAAAAATATTTTTAGGCCATTTTTTTAAGTATATATAAGTTCATGTACATTTATAAATGTAGGTGCTTTGTGCATTCCCGATAAATCAAAATTGTGATTGTCATTACTTTCTCTCATATAGATACTATTTTTTGTCTTAAAGCCTATTTTTCAGATATTAATATGCCAATCCTGTTTTTTTTTTTTTGGTTGGTTGGCATTGTCCTGGTATATCATTTTACATCTTTTCTACCTTTCTGTATCTTTTTCATTTAAATATGTCTATTAATTTACATATAGTAGGATTTAAAAAATGCAATTTACAATTTCTGTCTTTTAACTGGAGAGTTTAGGCCATTGTGTTTATATTGATTATTGCTATACTCAGACTTGTTTCTACCTATTTTGAATTTCTACTCTTTTATATTTGTC
>NW_027867599.1:0-252 GCF_054177405.1 Leptonychotes weddellii | reverse complement strand
TTCCACATAAAGTATCATATCATCTGCAAAGAGTGAGAGTTTGACTTCTTCTTTGCCTTTTATTTCTTTTTGTTGTCTGATTGCTGAGGCTCGGACTTCTAGTACTGTGTTGAATAGCAGTGGTGATAGTGGACATCCCTGCCATGTTCCTGACCTTAGGGAAAAAGCTCTCAGTTTTTCCCCATTGAGAATGATATGCGCTGTGGGTTTTTCATAGATGGCTTTTATGATATTGAGGTATGTACCCTCTAT
>NW_027867598.1:0-252 GCF_054177405.1 Leptonychotes weddellii | reverse complement strand
GGAGTTCTTTCATTCTTTTATTTAGGTGAGGAAGACTTGAAGTCCTTCCCACGTTGTCAAAATATATACTAATTTCAAACTTGTTTCTAGAAGTGAAAGCAAAGCATGTTTCTGATCATTGGTCTCAACTCAGAATACTAAACTAGGATTAAGAAGGCACTCTCTCTCCCTCTCCCCTTGTGTGTGTGTGTGTGTGTGTGTAGGAAAGACAGCTTTTCTTAATGGTTGCAGTCAGTGTTACATGAATTTGTT
>NW_027867597.1:0-252 GCF_054177405.1 Leptonychotes weddellii | reverse complement strand
CTTCATTTGAAGAACAGGAAGATATTTGGGAAAATTAGGGCAGAAAAGAACGTTGAAACTTACAAACTAGTTAATAAACACAATTTATCTCTGGCACACAAAGCATCCTGTCTTGCTGGTGACATGACTTCATTTTAAGTACCACCCACTGGTGGGCTGAGCTTTCTAAAATACTTGTTGAGCTACCATGATGATCTTTGTTGGTCTGTGTGTGGCCTCTAGAGGATAGAGTGGAAGGACGTTTGGAGCAGG
>NW_027867596.1:0-252 GCF_054177405.1 Leptonychotes weddellii | reverse complement strand
TTTTGGGTTTTCCACATAAAGTATCATATCATCTTCAAAGAATGAGAATTTGACTTCTTTGCCGATTCGGATGCCTTCTATTTCTTTTTGTTGTCTGATTGTTGTGGCTAGGACTTCTAATACTATGTTGAATAGCAGTGGTGATAGTGGACATCCCTGCTGCGTTCCTGACCTTAGGCAGAAAGCTCTCCGTTTTTCCCTGTTGAGAATGATATTCGCTGTGGATTTTTGATTGATGGCTTTTATGATATT
>NW_027867595.1:0-252 GCF_054177405.1 Leptonychotes weddellii | reverse complement strand
GGAGTTCTTTCATTCTTTTATTTAGGTGAGGAAGACTTGAAGTCCTTCCCACATTGTCAAAATATATACTAATTTCAAACTTGTTTCTAGAAGTGAAAGCAAAGCATGTTTCTGATCATTGGTCTCAACTCAGAATACTAAACTAGGATTAAGAAGGCACTCTCTCTCCCTCTCCCCTTGTGTGTGTGTGTGTGTGTGTAGGAAAGACAGCTTTTCTTAATGGTTGCAGTCAGTGTTACATGAATTTGTTTG
>NW_027867594.1:0-252 GCF_054177405.1 Leptonychotes weddellii | reverse complement strand
TGCTCCTGAATTCCTTTTTTAAAGAGTTCTTACTTCAGAAAATTTGTAATTATATTGTTTCTCTGCCCCTTTTGAAATGTACACTCATCTTTTCCCAGCCTCCTGCCAGATTTACAACCCAGGAATGTCTTTAACAAGAATCTGGGAGCCATCCCCTTGAAATGTAATCATAGATGGAGATAGTGTCTCTGTCTCCAAGTGTTGTGGGAAAGTAGGAGCCTAACTTTGATGAGTATCAATTAGCAAACATAG
>NW_027867593.1:0-252 GCF_054177405.1 Leptonychotes weddellii | reverse complement strand
TAGCATATTATGATGAATAACTATTTTCCCAAATGTCAAAATATTAAGAGAGGCATTGTTTTATAGTTTTGCAAATCTCTTGTCTGTTTAATAAATGACAGCAAGATTCTCATAACTGCTTTTGTATTCACTTTGTTGTGATACTTTCTTTGGTTGAGGTATATGAAGAAAATCTGGTTTCATACAGACATCCCTCCTTGGAAAAGGAAAGAGTATTTTAATATTTGTGAATATTTTTCTTTAATACCATAC
>NW_027867592.1:0-252 GCF_054177405.1 Leptonychotes weddellii | reverse complement strand
TGAGAGACTATGGACTCTGAGAAACAAACTGAGGGTTCCAGAGGGGAGGGGTCTGGGGGGATGGGTTAGCCTGGTGATGGGTATTAAAGAGGGCACATATTGAATGGAGCACTGGGTGTTATACGCAAACAATGAATCATGGAACACTACATCTAAAACTAATGATGTAATGTATGGTGATTAACATAACATAATAAAATAAAATTTAAAAAAAATATGGTCACGTGAAGTCCCATGGTCAGATGCCACATG
>NW_027867591.1:0-252 GCF_054177405.1 Leptonychotes weddellii | reverse complement strand
TTCTCTAAGTCTTGGGATGATTTAATTTTACCTACAGTTTAAAAAAAAAAAGAAGTACACTATGACAAAATACTGTTCCCTCCTTATAAAACAATTAATGTGGCAACTCAAGCTTTTCTAATTATGTTTAGTATCAAGATAATTTATTTTGGTTATTCAGGAATGAAATTCAAAAATTAAAGTTGACAATGGGCATGAAGTCATGTTTCCCTCCCCAAGCAGGTTCCTCCCAGCGTATTCCTACTTTCAAGT
>NW_027867590.1:0-252 GCF_054177405.1 Leptonychotes weddellii | reverse complement strand
CTGACTGGGGGTAAGTGTAAGTCTCCTTGAGGCATATCTTTGGTTGTAAAGATGCAGGTTAAATGCCCTTTTTAGCTAAATAAATGCAAGGCAATTAGGTAAAGATTGCCTAGGGAGTGAGACAGAATAGGGCCCCTTTTTGTAAACAGTATTGCCACTCCAAATGGAATTGTTACTTAGGGAAAGTTACAAAACGGTGCCTGAAATCAAGGAATTTCTTGGGTGGAAGAGGAATAAAAGACCTTGTATCTT
>NW_027867589.1:0-1828 GCF_054177405.1 Leptonychotes weddellii | reverse complement strand
GGGGGGGGGAGAGGGGAGATAGACTTAGAAACATACATTTCAGTACAACTTAAGAATTATAGTTGATGTAAGAGTGGAGTTTTATAGAAGCATAATGGGGCAAGTGAAGATTGGAGATGAGCACAGTTATGTGTGCGTTTATGTAGCAAATGTTTGAACCTGAATCTCTTTTCATATTTTGTACCATTTTTGTTTTATACAGCATTTTTATGTTGTTTAGCTCTCAAGGATGGATTTTCATTTCTTTGATGTGTTCTTCTGTAAGGCTGTATGGTGTTTTTAGAGTTTCAGAGCTGTCTAGATTAGTATCATAGAATATAGGGTTATATAGCTCAAAAGGAGTAGGAAAGCAATTTATAGTTACTGATGGCTTAATTCTGTACTCTTTATTCACATTTTACAGATGTGGATCCAAGACTCAAGTAACTTGCCCAAGGTCCATATGGCTTGAGTACAGTGACCATATGTCTTGTTTCCTGGGGATTGTCCCAGTTTATGCCTGTTGTCTTGTGTCACTCTCAAAACTGGTGCTTTTTGGATGATAGATTATATGGTCACTGTTTTTGAGTGGCATCACTAAGATTGAATCTCAGCCCTTTTTGACTCCCAAGTCATAAGCTCACTACTGTTCTACTGTTTATACTGTACTTCTGGGTCATGTCTCTATTTCCAGTTTGGTCTAGTGAGAAGGATTCTGAGGCATTTGCTGGCTCAGTATAGTATCAGTACTTGTTTGGTGTTGTTTATCATGGGTGATGGAGAGGAGCGCCTTGGTGGCTCAGTTGGTTGAGCATCCGATTCTTGGTTCCGGCTCAGGTCCTGATCTCAGGGTCATGAGATGAGTTCCACGTCAGGCTCTGAGTTCAACGGGGAGTCTGCTTGACTCTCCTCCATTTCCCTCTCCCCATCCCTCTGTGCTCATGTGTGTACGGGCTCTCTCTCTCTCTAAAGTAACTAAAAAGAGTGATGGAGAGAAATGTGGTAGCTTTCATGTGTGTTTTACATCCTGTTACTAAAATGTTTTAGAATGTAATTCATTTTCCTTCCGAAATTCTAAAGGCATTTGAGAACTTTGTCTTAGGATCATATAAGTAAATATCAGTCATCACTGCATGGTACTAATCAAGGAAATTCTGGTGATTTGAGTTTTCTGGATAAATGGAAATTTGGTACATTTCTTGATCACTGAACATGTTGCTTTTCCCTGTAATTTTTGTTTCTCTTTCCCCACCTAATCAGAAGCCTAGACCAGCAGAATAGGATTTGAGGAAAGTAACTCTAATTTGGAAAAGAAAATTGGAAACTTATGTTCTGATTTGCTCAGTTTGGTTAGCTTTTCCACAAGGTTTGCTGGACAAATACTGAATATATCGCTTCTCTTTGGTTCCATTTCAGTGGCTCAACACTTCAGGAAACAGGATTTTAGAGGTGTACTGACTATCAGGTCAGCTGAAATGTATTTAACTTACTAATTTAACTTAAAATAAATTTAATTTACTAATCAAAGTTCTGGTAAAGAACTTTGTTTTGTCTGTGTCATTTCTCATATATGCTGTGTCAGTTTCCATCAGGAGAGGGTATGATCTTCACGTACTTTTACTGAGACTGTAGTCTTCACTTAAAGAAGGACTAATACCAGCTGTTAGTCTTTGAATCAAGTACAGGGGTAAAGCCATTTTTGGGGCGCCTGGGTGGCTCAGTTGTTAAGCGTCTGCCTTCGGCTCAGGTCATGATCTCAGGGTCCTGAGATCGAGTCCCATGTCAGGAGCCTGCTTCTCCCTCTCCCTCTGCCCCTCCCCCTGCTTGTGTGCGTGCTCTCTCTCTCTCT
>NW_027867588.1:0-252 GCF_054177405.1 Leptonychotes weddellii | reverse complement strand
TCTGTATTGTCTACTGTAGCTTTATAATAAATCCTGAAATCTGGTATTGTCAGTCCTCCAACCTTTTATTCTCCTTCAATATTGTGTTGGCTATTCTGGGTCTTTTGCCTCTCCATACAAACTTTAGAATCAGCTTGTCAATATTCACAAAATAACTTGCTGAAACCTTTATTAGGATTGCACTGAATCTTCAGATCAAGTTAGGAAGAACTGACATCTTGACAATATAGTGTCTTCCTATCCATAAATTTG
>NW_027867587.1:0-252 GCF_054177405.1 Leptonychotes weddellii | reverse complement strand
GCCGGCTCCCTGCAGCCGGAGCCGCATGACGCGCGGAGGAGGCAGCGGGAGCTGCCGGAGCCGCAGAAGCCGGGATCAGGGCGCCGCGCGCTGGGGGTGGGCGCCGCTTGCTCCGCCCCGCGAAGCTCCTGCGCGCCCAGGGACGCGTCCCCCCCGCGGCAGCCGCGCCAGGCTCCGCCGTGTGGCCGCCGCCGCCGCCACCGCCGCTGCCATGTCCCCGGGGAAGCCCGGGGCGGGCGGAGCGGGGACTAG
>NW_027867586.1:0-252 GCF_054177405.1 Leptonychotes weddellii | reverse complement strand
GTAAGGGAGGGGGGTGTCGCTTGACTGAGTATAATGTGGTTATTGTTTCTATCTTAAAATATGATGGGAGAAGCTAGCAGTTTAACAAGATAGATGATTGAGAAAACTAATATCCCAGTGCACTTCCTATAAAAATGTACTCAAGGTCTAAGTTATAAAGAAACAGAGGGGGGGAAAAAGTGACACATTAAGAAAATAAAGTAAAAAGTTGGAGGAGCCCATCTCCTATGTGACTGACCCCATCTCAAGGTT
>NW_027867585.1:0-252 GCF_054177405.1 Leptonychotes weddellii | reverse complement strand
AAAATAGTTCAAAAATGGTTTACTAAGTTGAATTGTTCCTTTGATTTGGCTTATTATAGCTATGGGATTGCACTAATAGGAGAAAGCAAAATTAATTATTGAACATTACCCTTCAAAATACATTTAGATTGGAAATATTAGGAACCTCTGATATCAGCAAGAATTTTTAAGTGTGCTTGTGTTTGTATGTTCCTTTTTTATAGAGGAAACTCTCAAAATGTTCAGAAGGCTTTTAGCTTTCCTCATTTTTTT
>NW_027867584.1:0-252 GCF_054177405.1 Leptonychotes weddellii | reverse complement strand
CTGCCTGCCTTAGCTATAGTCCTAGTCAACAGCCAGCATCAACAACACCAGAAGTGATGGAACAAATCTTCAAACACTTCCATCCCCAAACCTTTCAGCTGCCCCACCTGAAGCTAGGGGAACAGAAACAAGCTGTCCTGGCCACACTTTTGCTAACAGATTTGTGAACAAAATAAATGTTATTTATTTAAGCCACTAAACTTTGGGGAGTTTGTTAAGAAAAAAACAAAAAAGATAAACAGATAAATGGGT
>NW_027867583.1:0-252 GCF_054177405.1 Leptonychotes weddellii | reverse complement strand
CCATCATAATGTGAGTTGTCGGACAGCTAACTCAAAAGCAGAAGATGCATGGGATTTTTCTGCATATTAAATGCACAATCAAAGAGCCATCTGCCCCAGATGATAGTGATGGAAATTGACAGATAATTCCATTAAGTATAATCTTCAAATTGAGACTTTAAGGAACAGCATGCAAGAAGATGGTATGTTAAAGATTTATCATGCTTCTGAACTATTTTTGTAAAATTATTCAAAACAGACTGAGAGTAAATT
>NW_027867582.1:0-252 GCF_054177405.1 Leptonychotes weddellii | reverse complement strand
TAACACGTGAAGCCTAAAATATTTCCATGCATTCCTTTTTTTTAATGAAAGATTTTATTTATTTGAGAGAGAGAGAAAGAGAGAGAGAGAAGGAATGAGCAGTGAGGAGGGGCAGAGGCAGAGGGAGAAGCAAACTCCCGGCTGAGCAGGGGGCCTGTTGTGGGGCTCGATCCCAGGACCCTGGGACCATGACCTGAGCCGAAGGCAGACGCTTAGCCGACTGAGCCACCCAGGTGCCCCTTTCCATGCATT
>NW_027867581.1:0-252 GCF_054177405.1 Leptonychotes weddellii | reverse complement strand
AAAATAGTTCAAAAATGGTTTACTAAGTTGAATTGTTCCTTTGATTTGGCTTCTTATAGCTATGGGATTGCACTAATAGGAGAAAGCAAAATTAATTATTGAACATTACCCTTCAAAATACATTTAGATTGGAAATATTAGGAACCTCTGATATCAGCAAGAATTTTTAAGTGTGCTTGTGTTTGTATGTTCCTTTTTTTATAGAGGAAACTCTCAAAATGTTCAGAAGGCTTTTAGCTTTCCTCATTTTTT
>NW_027867580.1:0-252 GCF_054177405.1 Leptonychotes weddellii | reverse complement strand
TCAACCCTGTTGCACACACAAAAATAGAGGACCCGCCCACCTCTACCCCGCGCCCCTCCCCCCATATGCCAGCTGGCCTTTCCAACTAAAGACAATGACCCCGGCAGAGGACAAGTCCTGGCCTCTGGATCCTAAGTTGCCTCGTGTGGGACGGGGTCATGGCAGAGCAGGACAAGGTCGCCCTTCCACCCAAGTGCACGCATCAGCCTTCTTGGGCTCATGCACACCAGCTCCCCACCTCCTGGCTTGTCT
>NW_027867579.1:0-1828 GCF_054177405.1 Leptonychotes weddellii | reverse complement strand
AATTATCTGTTAGGAAGATTCATTGAGAGAGTTCAGGCGAAGGATTCTCTGATTCTCTGATATTTTGCCCCATGGATTTCCTTCTCTGTTTCCTAAATAGGAAACTGGCCCAGTCCAGCATCTCTAAGAACACAGGAGCTTGATCCCAACACTCCTCCCGGGACACACTGAAAGCCCTTTTAAAGACCTGTCTCTGCTCTTCGTTTTAAGGAAGGAGCAACAGCTAACAATTCCAGTCTCTCTCTAAGTGAATCTTCCGAGACTCATTTATGTGACCCATTGGCCTCTGAACATGAAAATCATGGCAGCACATGATGTCAGCCCTGAAATGGTTGAAGAGTTAAAAAAAAAAAAAAAGAAAAAGTATAATTAGTTTATGCATAATTGTTCCTCCAAGGAATATGGAACACGGACCTTGTTGAAACAAGGTTGAGCTGGAATAACCCACATTTACTGAAGACTTTACTCCATGCCAAGCTCTGGGCCAAGTGCTTTGCATTTAAGTTTGTGTTTAACTCTGACATCTACTCTTTGAAGTGGGTATTCTTATCAGAGTCATTTTTCCAAGGAAGAAACTAAGGGTTAGAGAGATAAGAACTTGCCCAAGTCCTGGGTAAGTCAGGTAAGAAGTCAGAGATGGTAAGAAGTCAGAGATGGGGCCCAGATTCAGGTCTGTCAGATCTGATGCTAAAGACTCTTCACTTGCTTAGCCATCAGTGCATTTCTCTTCTAGCTTTGCTGATGTGCCAGTTGTTTTACTCAAGTTTGCCTGTGAGTAAGAGAAAATAAACTGTTGTGGCTTAACCAAGCCAAGAGTTTATTTTCCCCACATAATCAGGACCTCATGAAGCATTCTAGGGCAGATTTCAGGTCCTATCATTCTGCCCCATCATCCTTAGCACACATTTTCCATCCTCATGGTCACAATGTGGCTGCTGCCCTTCACTGCTTTGCACCTGCATTCCAGGTGCAGAGAGAAGGAGGAAGGGATTTATTCTCAGTGGGCTTCTTCCTTTTAACCTGGAGGAGCTGGTTTCCATAGACAATTTCTGTTTATCATCTCCTTGTCCAAAATGATGTCACAGTGTCCTTGCTAGCCGAAATGGAGACTCCAGACAGGCTATTCTAGTTTTCTTGCCTCTAAAATAGAGGAAGGCAAGAGACACAGGGCTGGGGATAGTTAGGGGAAGACAATCGACAGTTTCTGCTCAGCTAACATCTTGACTGTGTCACTCCAAAGTTTACTGGTTGGCACGAGTGGAGTCGAGCCAAGGTTTTCTCTAGAGGGAGAATTTCTTTAAGTTAACATGCTGTGCTGACTCCATACCTGCTTTCCTTGGTCCCTCCTGGGTGGCAGCATGCATGCCTTACTTGTACGCCCAGCACTGTGGTTGCCTGAATCAACCCCAGAGCATCAGAGGGTGGGGTCTGACATTGCTCTTGTGGGAGCCTAGAGTTTCACATAGTTTGTCAAGCCTAGTCTTTCCTCTCTTCTGCTCCCTGTCAGGCCAGCTAGAATTCCAGTTCTCTGGCCCTGAGCCCCAGCTTGTTTGGTCAGGGATCATCCCTGGGGCTTTCCTGCTGTTGTAGTCACTCCACGAAGGTGGGATGGACCCCTCCACTCCCCAAATGTTGCTCAGATAGTGAGACTGATGATTCCATAGGTGCACTGAGAGAATAGGAAAGGACTTATTGCTGACATAATGAGGCTTTCTGGGGAGAGCAGGGTGTGAGCCCAAGCTGCTCTGGCAATGGCCTGAGAGAAGACTGGCTTGGGGTTTTATGATGGTGTCCTAGTCAGCTTGGGTGGCCACAGCTTGGTACAGGA
>NW_027867578.1:0-252 GCF_054177405.1 Leptonychotes weddellii | reverse complement strand
CTATTTCATAGAATTTTTCAATTTGCAAATGATATCAGTTATTTTTTGTCTGATTTTTTTAACTAACAGCATCTATTTATTACTTTTTGTCAAAGAATGTGATATTGATTATTTCTGCTTCTCACACGTGTTAAATTTATTTTGTGACCCAAATGAATCTTTAAGCACGCCTAGACCCTGTATTAGAATGTGTGTTGTCGTTTTTAAAAATGTAGATTTTCATCTATATTGTATTAATTCTTCTCTAGCCAT
>NW_027867577.1:0-252 GCF_054177405.1 Leptonychotes weddellii | reverse complement strand
TGTTATGCAAATATTTCCTTGGGGTATATTACAGGTAGGAGATTGAGATTGGTGCATCAGAGGGTACCTACCTACCTACCAATTTTGACTAAGCACTGCCAGATTGCCCTTCAAAATGGCTGCACCAGTCTACACTCACATCAGTAGTACCTGAGGGTGACTACAGACCCACCAACATTTGGTAGATACACCTTTTAATTTTGCCAAGTTGCTAGGTGAGAGGAATACCTTGTTTTAATTTCATTTTTGTTT
>NW_027867576.1:0-252 GCF_054177405.1 Leptonychotes weddellii | reverse complement strand
TAGATTGAATTTGGGAGTTTCTTTTCTTTTCTATTTTTTGAAATAGTTTGAGAAGAATAAAGATTTTTTGAAATAGTTTGAGAAGAATAAAGAATATCTTTTTTTTTTTTTTTAGGAGACCTTTTTTTTTTTTTATTCTTATGTTAATCCCCATACATTACATCATTAGTTCTAGATGAAGTGTTCCATGATTCATTGTCTGTGCACAACACCCAGTGCTCCATGCAGAACGTGCCCTCCTCAATACCCACC
>NW_027867575.1:0-252 GCF_054177405.1 Leptonychotes weddellii | reverse complement strand
TCCCCCCTTTTTAAAAAAATTTTTTATTGTGGGCGCCTGGGTGGCTTAGTCGGTTAAGCGACTGAGTCCCGGGATCGAGTCCCGCATCGGGCTCCCTGCTCAGCGGGGAGTCTGCTTCTCCCTCTGACCCTCCTCCCTCTCGTGCTCTCTGTCTCTCATTCTCTCTCACAAATAAATAAAAATAAAATCTTAAAAAAAAATTTTTTATTGTTATGTTAATCACCATACATGACATCATTAGTTTTTGATGTA
>NW_027867574.1:0-252 GCF_054177405.1 Leptonychotes weddellii | reverse complement strand
CCACCTCTCAATATCCAAATACTCGGTGGTTTTGTATAAAAACAATGTACCCTCCTTCCAAGTGGCTAAGGATAAAAAGGCTGCACTGGATCATGGTAGATGGGATTTATTCCCCAAGCCGTTTGGAGCTGTGAGAAACTGAGGGATTTGACAGGGAGTGATACTTTATGATGTAACTGGAGATAATCAAAAGATTTTTTACACATTATTTACACACTGTCTCTATCATTTCAATGGCACTCAAAAAAGCCT
>NW_027867573.1:0-252 GCF_054177405.1 Leptonychotes weddellii | reverse complement strand
TCAGGAAGTTTGTCAGTATGCATAGAATTAATATTGGGTAGACAGTTTTAGTATTCCGATGGTGGAGATCAAATTCTGTTTCCATAAATTATAACAGAAAGAAAAAAAAAACTTATTATTTTATTTATTTGCGAGAGAGAGAATGAGAGACAGAGAGCATGAGAGGGAGGAGGGTCAGAGAGAGAAGCAGACTCCCTGCCGAGCAGGGAGCCCGATGCGGGACTCGATCCAGGGACTCCAGGATCATGACCT
>NW_027867572.1:0-252 GCF_054177405.1 Leptonychotes weddellii | reverse complement strand
TCGGGGGTGGTCCAAGAAACTCTGACCCAGTTACAGGAACGAGTACATCGCCGGTGGGAAACACTCCAGCGGACAACTTGGTGGGATACCCTCTCACAATGGTTCCCTTGGTTCACCCCTCTTATCGGCCCCCTCTTACTGCTTCTCCTCATAGTAGCATTTGGTCCTTGTATTCTTAATGCCCTTACTAGGTTTATCATTACTCAAATTGCTAAAATCAGACTCCAGTTACTCCTTACTCACATCGCCCCT
>NW_027867571.1:0-252 GCF_054177405.1 Leptonychotes weddellii | reverse complement strand
AGAAAGCATCAGGGTTGGTTTCTGGAAAGAGTCCTTTTCCTGGCTTACGGACGGCCACCTCCTCATTGTGTCTTCACACTGCCTTTCCTCTGAGAGGCCTCTGTCTCTTCCTCTTCTTATAAGGACACCAACCCTATTGGATTAGGGCCCCACCCTTATTCACATAACCTTAATCACCTCCTTGAAGGCTTTATCTCCAGATACAGCCATACTAAGGGTTAAGGCTTCAACATATGGCTTTGGGGGGGACTT
>NW_027867570.1:0-252 GCF_054177405.1 Leptonychotes weddellii | reverse complement strand
TTCTGGTAGGTAGGAATACAGAGCCAGCACCCTCTCAGATCGCGGAGAGTCCAGTCCTGGGGTTATCTGCAGGCTAAGAAGGACTGGAAAGGTAGGGGCGTGCCTTAATGCATTCGAGAGTCTTTAATGATGTGGGGAAGGTTCTGTCATTTTGTTTGTTATCCTTTAAAAAAAAAAAAAAGTGTGTGTGTGTGTGTGTGTGTCTGTTTTTCCCCAAGTATCAAGAAATGAGTTCACTCTTAGAAGCTCTGT
>NW_027867569.1:0-1828 GCF_054177405.1 Leptonychotes weddellii | reverse complement strand
AATCATGGAACACTACATCTAAAACTAATGATGTAATGTATGGGGATTAACATAAGAATAAAAAAAATAAATTAAAAAAAATGAATTGGGAAGTTTCCTCTTTTTTAATTTTTTTGGAAGAAATTTTATAGAATTTGTGTTTTGTTTTTTTTAAAGATTTATTTATTTATTTATTTGACAGAGACAGAGATAGCTAGAGCAGGAACACAAGCAGCGGGAGTGGGAGAAGGAGAAGCAGGCTTCGCCTTGAGGAGGGAGCCCGATGTAGGGCTCGATCCCAGGACCCGGGATCATGACCTGAGCCAAAGGCAGACGCCTAATGACTGAGCCATTCATGTTTAAACATTGGGTAGAATTCTCCAATGAAACCATCTGGACCTGGGCATTTAGTTTTTGGCAGTTTTAAAATTATTAATTCCGTTTCCTTTTGTTGTGCTGGAATGCAATTCAGATTATCTATTTATGCTGGAAGAGTTGTGAGAGTTTGTCTTTTTCAAGGAGTTGAACCATTTTGTCTAAGTGGTAAGATTTATGTTTGTAGAGTTGTTTCTAGTACACCTTTAATGTCCTTCTGATGTCTGCAAAGTCTATGGTGATATCCATGGCTTCATGTCTGATATTGGTCATTTGTGCCTTTTTTTCTTGTCAATCATGCTAGAGATTTGTCAGTTTTATTGGTCTTTTCAAGGAATTTTTTCATTGATTTTTGTTCTATTATCAATTTGAAATTGATGTGGGGCTCAATCCCAGGACCCTGGGATCATGACCTGAGCCGAAAGCAGACACTTAATGACTGAGCCACTCAGGCACCCTGGCCATTCACATTTAATATAATTATTGATATGCTAGGCCTATGTCTTCATTTTATTTTTGTTTTCTTTGTTTGTCATGTCTCTGTTTCCTTTTCCCTGCCTTTTCTGTTACTTGAATGTTTTTTAGAATTACATTTTGATTTGTTTTAAGTCTTTTTGAGTGTATCTCTTTGTTTAGCATTCTTATGGTTATTCTTCCTATTAGACTGTGTATACACTACTTATTACAGTCTCTTGCTGTTGTCATTTCACCATCTTGAGTGCTTTAGCTCCCCATGTTCTTTTATTCTCTTCTCTTTGTAATATACTTGTATTAACTATTTTCTTTACATACATTTAGAACCATACTGGACAATATTATAAATTTTTCTTCACTTTTAACATGTGGTTTTTAAAAATCAAGAGAAAAAGAAAAATCCTATTATGTTCACCTATGTTTTTGTATGCTATGTTTTTTATTCCTTGTTAATATTCCAATTTTCTTTTTTTAATTGTTCTTTTTCTTGTTAGAAAACTTTAGCCATTTTTAGGATAGATCTGCAACTAAACAATTCTCTTAGTTTTACTTTATTTGAGAATGTCTTGAATTCCCCTGTATTACTGAGGGATATTTTTACCATATATAGAATTATAGATTGGTATGGGTTTGCTTGTTTGTTCATTTGTTAGTTTTTAACCAGGACTGGAAATACATTGTTGGTATTTCCTCTAACTGCAGTAGTTTCTAATGAGAAATTCCTTGCCATCTAACTGTATTTCCCCCCATTGATAAGATGATGATTTTTTATGGAAGCTTTCAAGACTTTTACTTTCTCTCGTTTTTAGAAGTTTAAATATCAAATGTTTTAGCATTGATTTCTTTCAGATTATCCTATTTGGATTTTGCCAAGCTTCTTTCTTTCTTTATGTTTTTACATCTTTGATAGGTTTTTCTAAACATTTTATTTTTTATTGTTATGTTAATCCCCATACATTACATCATTAGTTTTAGATGAAGTGTTCCATGATTCATTGTT
>NW_027867568.1:0-252 GCF_054177405.1 Leptonychotes weddellii | reverse complement strand
CCCTTCCTCAATCTCATTCTCTCCCCTCCTTCTCTTTAAAAAAATTATCTACTTTTAAAAAATCCGGGGGAGGTTATCAGGTTTGGATTTTAAATAAAAGTCCATATAAAGTGTAAGAGAAAAATCAACTTGATTTTCTGCTTTTCAAGTCCCTTCGGGTTATGCAGACAGGGAGAATACGGTGCAAGGTGGTGGCAGGGAACCCCGGCCTGTGAGCGAGATACAGCTGACGCTGTCTTCCATCTCGGGGGG
>NW_027867567.1:0-252 GCF_054177405.1 Leptonychotes weddellii | reverse complement strand
GTCAGAAGGAAGCATGGTTAACGCCACGGCCTGATGCAGAATATTTATTTCCGTTATTTTTCTAGTCTGGATAGTGCCAGAGGGGATGGCAACAATAAAAACAAGCACGTATTTTTTTTTCTTTGTTTGGAAGCATGATTTAGTTGATGAAATTAGATGTCTCTTCTGATTTGTTTTTTCTTTGTCCTCAGAGTGGGCCGTAAAATCCCATCTAAATATAACCAAGGAAAATCTACTTGCAGTGTCTTGATG
>NW_027867566.1:0-252 GCF_054177405.1 Leptonychotes weddellii | reverse complement strand
CTGCCTGCCTTAGCTATAGTCCTAGTCAACAGCCAGCATCAACAACACCAGAAGTGATGGAACAAATCTTCAAACACTTCCATCCCCAAACCTTTCAGCTGCCCCACCTGAAGCTAGGGGAACAGAAACAAGCTGTCCTGGCCACACTTTTCCTAACAGATTTGTGAACAAAATAAATGTTATTTATTTAAGCCACTAAACTTTGGGGAGTTTGTTAAGAAAAAAACAAAAAAGATAAACAGATAAATGGGT
>NW_027867565.1:0-252 GCF_054177405.1 Leptonychotes weddellii | reverse complement strand
GAAGCCCTTTCAGTGGAAAGCATTCTGTTCAAAGACCAGTGTGTGTGTGGGGACCAACACCAAGGTGGGGCTGGCAGACAGCATTAATTATGTCTCTATTGCTGGTCACTGGTGTCACAAAAGAGACTTAGAGCCAAACTCTGCCAAGAAAGAAAGAGAGAGGGAGGGAGGGAGGAAGGAAGAAGAGAGAGAGAGAGAGAGAAAGGAAGGAAGGAAGGAAGAAAGAAAGAAAGGAGGGAGGGAGGGAGGAAG
>NW_027867564.1:0-252 GCF_054177405.1 Leptonychotes weddellii | reverse complement strand
TTTTTAAGATTTTTTTTATTTATTTATTTGAGACAGAGAGAATGAGAGAGAGAGAGCACATGAGAGGGGGGAGGGTCAGAGGCAGAAGCAGGCTCCCTGCCGAGCAGGGAGCCCGATGCGGGACTCGATCCAGGGACTCCAGGATCATGACCTGAGCCGAAGGCAGTCGCTTAACCAACTGAGCCACCCAGGCGCCCAACATTTACTGTCTTATAACGAATACAGAGAAGGGGGAAATAAGCAGGTAAAATA
>NW_027867563.1:0-252 GCF_054177405.1 Leptonychotes weddellii | reverse complement strand
TCTGCCTGTCAAAAATAGTAGCATACAAAATATACTCATGTGCACCTGAATTTTTTTTATCATAGCATATATTAATGATTAAATCTTCATAAATATACAAAGAGATGCCTATTTTTTTTCTCTAAATAGAAATTTTTTATTGAGATAAAACAGGGGCCAGGAGAAAATCTTCAGTGGCTCACCAAAGAGTGTGTACTTTTCACCAAGAGAACTAAAAGTGAGAAATATTAGTGAATTCCCCAAAGAGCTCAC
>NW_027867562.1:0-252 GCF_054177405.1 Leptonychotes weddellii | reverse complement strand
TTTCTCTCCCTTTTTCCCTGCCCCTCCTCCTCCTCAAATAAATTAATTTTTTTAAAAAAATTTATAAATGGAAGAGGGTAAGAATTTCTAGAGTACCATAATGTTCTGTTTCCTGATCTAGCTGCTAGATACATGGGTGTGTTCAATTTTTGAAAATTCAGTAAGCAAAACACTTCATTCTGTAACAGTCCTCCTACCCACTCAACTTTTTTCATGATACAGACTCTTTGAAAAGACCAGACCAGACATTTT
>NW_027867561.1:0-252 GCF_054177405.1 Leptonychotes weddellii | reverse complement strand
GGTGATGGGTATTAAGAAGGGCACGTACTGCATGGAGCACTGGGTGTTATACGAAAACAGTGGATCGTGGATCACCACATCAAAAACCAATGATGTATTGTATGGTGACTAACATAACATAATAAAATTAAAAAAAAAAAGGCACAGCACAGGGAATAGAGTCGGTGATAGTGTGATTGGGTTGTGTGCTGACAGACGGCAGCTACAGCTGTGGTGAGGATAAGGGTAGCATCACATACAGAGAAGCCGAAT
>NW_027867560.1:0-252 GCF_054177405.1 Leptonychotes weddellii | reverse complement strand
CAGGTTCCAGAATGACCCTGTGTTAAAAAGCCACTTTTTCAACCCAGAAAGTGGGTGGTATGCATCTGACTCTAAGAACGATTGATTGATTTTAAAAAAGTGTAGGACATGTATTTTTTTAACCATTGAGAGTGCCCCCACCCCCTCCAAAAAAACCCCCTTAGGATTCTTCCCCCAAAGAGCCCCAGGGACAATTTAATGATGTGTACGAAATTCAGAGGAATCTGTGTTAGTTTGATGCTTCTGAGCCCT
>NW_027867559.1:0-1828 GCF_054177405.1 Leptonychotes weddellii | reverse complement strand
TAGGCTGGTGGTGGGTATTAAGGAGGGCACATATTGCATAGAGCACTGGGTGTTATATGAAAACAATGGATCGTGGATCACCACATCAAAAACTGATGATGTATTGTATGGTGACTAACATCACATAATAAAATTTTAAAAAAAAAGAAAACAACAAAAAAAGAAACACAGAAAGTTATAATACAACCATACTTAAGCGAATTAACAATGCAGTACATCTTCAAGAAATCAACAGTACACATTTCTAAGAATCCTACAGTTTCCTATCAAACTTATTATAATAATTATCTATAGAGGAGGGGGGATAAATGGGGTTAAGGATGGGAACAAAATAGATTGATCAGATATTACAGAAAGGGATGGTGATAGCAGCCATCAAGTAATACAATTAACTCAATTTGCAGCTAAGTTCTACTACACCTGACACAGAAAGAAGAAGGAGGGAGGGAGGGATGGAGGGAAGAAAATACACCCCCTTCCCCCCAAAAAAGTCAACTAAATGATGTGTGAAATTCTAACAAGTCAACCACTATTAACAATTACATGCCTATCACAATTTACCCATGCTCTGAATTAGTCTTAGCCTGGCTGTCTGTGGCTTGGTATATGATACCACTTAACATAACTAATGGGCCCAATTATGTTCCTGCAGTAACGGACACAGAGTGGAAAAGAGTATTGGTATGATCATTAATATACATCATTCCAAAGAATATAAAAGAGCTGAAGGAGATTATGGTTACTTTCCTAAGCTTATGAGACCAATTCTAGGTGTAATCCGTTAGTTAACTATCAATCATGTTTAGATAAGGTTTTATCTATACACTTATAGCGTCTAGACATAATTATTAATATTAGCATTATTATATTTTGTTAAGAGAAAATAAAAAATACATAGTTTCAAGTAAGGATGTAAACTGTGGCCTCTGGGCCACATTTGGTTTTCCATCTGTTTCTGTAAATAAGCTCTTATCAGAACACAGCCATAGCCATTTGTTTACATATTGTCTTTGGCTATTTAATGTACAAAGTGCAGAGTTGAAGAATTGCAACAAAGACCTCAGGATCTGTAAAACCTAAAATTTTTACTATCTGGCCCTTTACAGATAAAAGTTTGCTAGACACTGATGTGAACAAACAGGACCTATTTTTTCCACACAAGAACTCTGAAGTAGGCAGTTACTAGTGTTGGTCTAGTGGCTTGATGATATTAGAGGAAGCATCTCAAGCCGAAATATTTGTCCTTCTCTTCACATTTCTTTTATGCCCATCTCCTCGTGGGCGCAGAATACATCTAACCATCATGCTTTCCATTTAGGGAAAAGGAATAAGGGACATTGCTGGCCATATCAGAACACAAAATCCTTTCTATCCCTTCTAGCAGGCTTAAATTTACATTTCATTAGCCAGAAATGTACCTGTCTAACTGCAGGAAGTGTAAAAAAGTGATCATGTGTAAAAAAGTGACCTCTATGGTGGAGGTGGGAAAGGAAGAAGTGAGTTACAATGGGTGCTGAATTAGCAGTTAATGAAATTAAACCCCATGCTTGAAATGTCGAAGTTGCCTGATGCTTCACTTCAAATACAATGCCTTTAATGTACAGACCTCCTACACACCATGAGGGAAAAGTGGCTGCTCACTTTAGCAACCTAAGAAATACCTTCCCAAATTAAAAATAACCCAAAAATCCTGAGCGAAATAAGTCAATCAGAGAAAGACATGTATCATATGATCTCACTGAGATGAGGAATTCTTAATCTCAGGAAACAAGCTGAGTGTTGCTGGAGTGGTGGGGGGTGGGAGGGATGGGGTGGCTGGGTGATAGAC
>NW_027867558.1:0-13183 GCF_054177405.1 Leptonychotes weddellii | reverse complement strand
TGATTCATCAGTCTTACCCAATTCACAGCGCTCACCGTAGCACACACCCTCCCAGTGTTATCACCTATTCTCTTAAGAGCAACAGTGTATTACCTCTATGGCTTGTCATATTTCAGGGATGCTGTCAAAGAGATCCCTAAATTAGGAGGTATTCTGGACTAGATGCCCTTCCTCTTCCCAACCCCCCAAATCATTAAGATTCTAGAATCCATGATGAGCTTATCCAAAATAGTCATTCCCTCCCCTCTCCCCAACCCCAATATCATCTTCTCTTTTCTTACTTTGCTTTAGTTTTCAACACAATACTTAACACACCTGGCGTCAAAGTATCTATCTGTGTGTTTGTTTTCTGTTTCTTTCACTAGAATGTAAATGCCAAGAGGCCAGGAACTTGATGTTACTCATTTCTGCATCTCTGGTACTGGAATAGAACAACAATAATAGGATAGAACAAACATGAATTTATTCAATGGATGGGCGGATGGATATGGATGGATGGAGGCATAAGGTGCATGGATTTATTTTGGTGCAGGACACCCACTTGGGTAATGATGTGGGAAAACTTCAGGGGGACTTATATTCACAAGGCAGGCTTTGGAAACCTTATCTGAATGGGTAGAAGGTGAGTATGAGAGGGTAAAGGGAGTTAAATGGGCTGGAGAAGTAGGCTGGAGCCAACATATGGAGAGCCTCAAATGCCAAGACACTTGGCAAAAGTAATAACATGGAAACCATCTTTCTTCCATTGATTGGAACAAGCTGAGCAGGCACTTGCAACAAGGCCCAGGGAGGAACCATCTGTACCTTTAGGGTCTATAGTAGCTGACAAAGATGGCAATCACGTTCTGGCCAATTCCCTCGCTTGGGGTAATGAGGCTTTTATTTTCCTCAAAACAATTAGCTCAGGACCTGAGATAGAAAAGAAGAGAAAATCAACTGTTACATTCCCTGTGGCACGGAGATTAAAATCTAAGGCCTGCGGGAGCAAGAAATTTAAGTCCCAAGGTCCAAGTTTTGCCTGCCTATGCAGTCAGGTCACATCTTCAAGTTGTCTTTTCTACGCTAGGAGGAATCCCATCTTTTTCTCCATGGCACAGAATGGGATATAAGGTCTCTAGCTACTGTCCCTTTCCTATGATATGTCAGAATGGACAGTAACCATGGCCACAGTTTATTGGTGCTTGCTCATACGCCTGGCTTTGGGCTGGGAACGAGGTGGTAGATACTAATTCGTCCATGATCCTATTACAACACTTCAAAATGCTAACTTTCAATTTCTCAAGGTCACACTTTTACTCACTGGGAAAGATGGAATCCAGACAGATCTATCAGGTTCCCAAACCTGCTTTCTACGGAAAGGACTGCTTTCCTACATGATACTGGGTAATAGGTCCTTAGCTGCCAAGGCCAGTGAGCAATGATTAAGGGGAATTCTGGGGATGGAAGCAGGGTGAGATGCAATGGCAGGGTGATTAAGGAGGCTGAAGAAAAAGAGTAAGCAGGAAGGAGTCCACGAGGGTCCTGCTGGAACTGAAAGGAAGAGTGAACAGGAACTCAGAGACAGGACACCTGGGGCAGGAGATTGCCGTAACAGGGCAAGTAGCCAGATGGGGCAGCCATGTTCAAGTATTTGAAAGGTCACAAAGAATAAATAACTCATTCATTTTGTGTTTCAAGAGAAGGCAAAAGTAGGAAGTACAGCATTCATGAAAGCATTCCCAATCACCCAAGATGTTTCTAATGTCCATTTCTAGTTTCCTTGGCCTACCACTCTGCCTTTCTTCTGTGAAAAACTTTCCTGTATTCCAACCATAACGTGGGGGTGTCCTTACTTCCTGGCCACTGTGACCAAGAAGGTATAGACGCTAGAGGAAAGTGAAGTTAACCAGATCTCTCCCCCGCATGGGGAACAAGGGAAACAGAAAGATCAAATACCAAACTCTTTATAATCGTGAAGCAGGATGTGTATGCGAAGTTACTTGGGTGGCTGAGTGTGTTCTGCTAAGTGGAGAAAGCCAATCTGACAGAATGAAGAAGAGCAGAGAAAATCCCAGATGGAAAGAGGAAAGGAGGATTCCAAGGGAGGCAGGGAGAGGGATGGAGAAACTGAAATTGACTGATTTGTAGTAGTCAAACCTAGATTCTACTCACCCCTGAAACCTACCGTTCCCACGTTTTGTCAAGAGAGCTAAAAAATGTTGATTTTTTTTTTTCAAACTAGTTTGAGTTGGATTCTGTCACTTGGAACCACAAGAACCCTAGCAGTCATTAGTGAACCCCAATGCACATGGGCTGAGGTGAGGGCATGAGTTCCCCACCTCTGGACATAATCAAGGAAGAATATAAGACACAGTTCTCATTAAGGTGATCTTTGCATGCTGATTTGGAGGTCCTCTTAAGTCTAAATTCAAGGAGAGCTGCAAGATAGTCAAGAACATGTTCTTATTTGTGCCTCAGTCCCTTCTGCATGGGTCATTGGCTTCATTATCTCCAGCCCCATTAACATCTGATATCATCTGGCAATGGCCCACTTACAAGACCTCCTGGGGAGATTTCACAATCACTCTGATAAAAAAAAAAAAGGTAAGAGGGAGGAGGAAAGAGAATTTACCTTTGTTTCTATGCCAAACCATGGCACAGTGTGCTACTAGGGTTTCAGTCTGAGGACACAGCCAGAAAGACTCAAAGCTGCTACTCGATCATGAACCTTAATGCTATGGTCTCCAAAGGGGGCTCAAGAGGCTAGTGTGGTCACCTCACTTTCCACAGGGAAGCTGTCTTTAGTGAATGAGGAAATCCAGATACTGTATCTACTTGCTGCCTGCATCCGTCTTATTCTTTAAGCCCAGCACAGATCCTCCTCAACATCAACCCAGTAAGAGGTGGAAGTGTTAGCTCAACAGTTTGAGGCTGAGCTTCTTTTCTACATGAAACCCAAGGCAGGCTTCAGAGAACAGAGTGAGCAGAAACACCACCAACAGAGTTAAGACCAACCCAAAAATATTCAAGCATGTCTACCTGTTTATAAATGCTTAGGAGATTCTCCCTGGTCATTGGTGATTACTTCTTGAGATTAGACTGGCGGTCCACTTTGAATCCTTTTTTCACAAATGAGCCCACTTCCCCCCCAAAGTGGGAGTTACTTCTTGGTAACTTTAAGAATTGACAATCACACTGAACATAGTTGCGCATATTCGGAAGTGGCATTATAACACTGAGGGGGCCACAGCCAACACTGGGTGTCCATAACTGTTAACAACCATTGCTCCGTCAGAAACTGCAGCAGTGACCTTCTAAGAAGATGCAGCCCTTGGCCCATCCTCAGGTACTTCCCGTCCTACCAAATAGGCTGGGCTCCACGGACTCTCTCTTGTCCGAGACTAACACCAATGTCTTTCATTCTGAACCAGTCCAATAAATGCTTATTTGGTTGGCCCTCTGGTATACCCCACAAGCATGTAAGCTCCTTGGGGGCAGGCCTATGTCTTCACTCATCTCTGAATGAAACAATCCTCGCCAGCACTTCATAGGTGCTCAGTAACTGTTGATTTTCAACTCCAGCGCAGCGCCAAAGAATTTGAACTTACCCAGGGCTTGTGACCAGAGTGGGCTAACCTAGGGCTCAGCAAACTTTCCCTGAAAAGGGGTCAGGTGGTAAATATTTTAGGGTTTGCTGGCCATACAGTCTCTGTCACAACTACTCAATTCTGCCCCAGACAATACATAAATGAATGAGACCGCCTATGTCCCAGTAGAATTTTATTTCTGGATACTGAAATGTGAATTTGATATGACTGAATTTGATATAATTGAAATTTATCAAATTGAATTTGATATAATTTTTACATGTCATAAAATGTATTTTTTCTTTTTTCCAGCCATTTAATAATATAGAAACCATTCCTAGTACAGGCTGTACAAAAACAGGATGGTGAATTTAAGTTTCTGATTTGACATGGAAAGAGCTGAGAAGTCATCACTCCCATCCTCATGGCAAGAAAAAAGCTGAAAAGCTGAAAATCAACAACCCTTCTTAGGTCCCTTAGAGAACTGAGATCATAGAGCAAATCAATATTCTCAAACCTGGAGAGATGGGCAGATCCAGAGAATCACATCTTACCTGGAACAGAAACTCTGCTGGAGCCAGCACTGGGCAAGAATATTTAACAGATAACTGGCTAACTATCCTTTAATTATTAATTACTGGATACTGAGAGATTAAGAACTCCTGAAGCCAAAACTTGAGGGGCCCACACAATTGCCTGGATTTTATCTCAAGGAGCCCCATAAAGTTTCTTACTATAAAGATGGGTAGAAATTCTCCTCATGCTTCCAGCAGAGGGAAGGAAAAGAAACCATTTTGAAATACACCCAGACTGTTCTGTTCTCCTTAACAAGACCTGCCCTCAATGGAAACTATTTTACCAGAGCCTAAACCACTCACTGGGGGTTTTATCAGAGCCTAACAGACATGAGAGAAGGGAAATACCCAACTTGAGCCCCTTTTGGCTTCCTGTCTCACCCATGGTGTGAAAAAAAACTTGTGAGCAGCTCTTGTGAAGAATTTTATATAGTCAAATTTATTAATCTTTTTTTCACTCTCGGCACAAAAAAAAAAAAAAAGACCATCAACAAAGCCAAAAGACAAATGGGAAACATATTCGCAACTAATAGGGGGCTAATTTCCTAAAACTATAAAGAACGCCTACAAAGGTAATCAACACATCAGGAAAAATTGGGCAAAACATATAAACAGGAAAAGAAATTAAAAGGCTCTTAAAAAACTCACTGAGGACTGAGACCTAATCACGAGATAACAGAGTGCTTCCCTCACCCCATGTCTTAACAACACTATCAGTAGGGCTCCCGTCTAATAACGGGAAAACTGAAAAGAAATGCAAGACTCAGATGCTACCTACAAAGGAGTATCTAGGGAAAGCCAAGACAACAGGGAAGACAAAAACAAGGACTTCAGAAGAAATTAGACCTATGGCAAACAGTAAACACAGCCTACCTCCCAAGCAGATAAACAAAAAAACAGGTGGTACACCAGAATTGGCCCATAGGCCATATTTGCCCCACTCCTAAGCTACAGTGTAAGAAAAGCCAGGCATTCCATGCCATTCTCTAGAGTAGCAAATAGGAAGCTCAGGCCCATATGCAAAAACTGACCTAGGCCATGCCCATTAGGGAAAATGAACAGCGGCCTACAGACTTACCCAAACACAGTTCTTCTATTTTAAGTCATTTTTTTATTATTTTTTATAGCACATAAAATTTTAAAAGGAAAAGAGAAATCTTTGAACACGTTCCATTACCTAGACATATCAAATATTTTTAACTGAGGAGATCTCTCCTAGACCTTCTCCATATATTTAGTGGTGATCGTAAGGGAGATGCAGCTGCAGCTGGCTTTTCAAAATCATCACTTTGCAGACTGCTGTATAATCTTTATACTTATAATTTTGAATAGGTATAGGACATTCCATGGAGCAACCAGAGACTTTTAGTGGAAAGGTTTCTTTTTATCAAAAGCATAATTCACACCATGACACAGGATTCACATAAAGGCTGGGTTCCAGCTACCCATGTTGCAATGGTCTGTGACCCCCAAAATTCATATGTTGAGATTCTAATGCTCCAGGTGATGGCTGCAGGAAAGGGGGCCTTTGGGAGGTGCTTAGGTCATGAGGGTGCCTTAAAAAGAGACCCCAGAAGGAACGCTTGCCCCTCCTTCCGCTATGTGAAGATCCAATGAGAAGTCTGCAACCCAGAAGAGGACCCTCATCTGACCGGGCTGACACCCTGATCTTAGATTTCCAACCTCCAGAGCCGTGAGAAATAAATTTCTATTACTCATAAGGTACCTAGTCTATGGTATTTTGTTATAGTAGCCGGAATGGACTAAGACACATGACCTTCAACTCCCGGACTGCTGGTCCCCAATAAAAATAAAACCACTGGAAAAGAACTCAAGCAATTCTTTACAAAAATATCTCAGATACCTCTTCGAGAACAACCTATTTTTCTCAACTTCTCAGAAGCTTTCCAATTTCAGTGGGACAATACCCACGTTTAGAAGCCACCGCTACCACGATCCCAGAGAACCGAACCTGATTACTCATTATGTCCTGGCTGGACCTTAAGGGCTGAGTACTGGGAATTTCAAGAGTCACATAAAAGAGCACCAATGGCACCAGGTGGCAGGGAACGCGAGACATAGATGTCCTCCCTGTCGCTACGGCTCTTTTCACTGACAAAGACCCTGCTGTTTTCAACCCACTGCAGGTCCAGCAAATTGCACTTAACTAGGATAGTGGTTCTGCAAAGCAGGCAAAATGTGTACCAGGATGAGACCAGCCAGGAAACCCATTTCCTTTATCCCCTAATCAGGATGAAAAGAGGGACGAGGTTCATGAAAGGCTGTGCATTAGGGTCTGATCCCTGTGCTGTCATCTCTTGTTACCTGCATGAAAGAAGGGGATTGTTTGGGTTTGGAGGGTGGGGTGATTTTCCAATCTAGCTGCTATTCATCCATAGGCTCGCTGCCAACGTAAGTTACTCTGCCATATACGCCATCCTTTCTCTAGTTTAGATTGGACTGTTCAGTGCTTTGGGCCTTATTGATCGAATAGTGGATTTTATTAACATTTGTCCCTACCTTTGTACAACCTAAGGCTGTGGTCTTTGGGGATAGGTTCCTTGTTTAATCTTCTTTGTTTATGCCCCAGAATCCAATACACTGTTGGGCTTTTTGTTTTTTGTTTTTAAGATTTTATTTATTTATTTGAGAGAGAGAGAGAGCATGAGTAGGGGGGAGGGGCAGAAGGAGAATTAGACTCGCCACTGAGCAGGGAGCCCGTTTCCAGGCTCGATCCCAGCACACTGGGATCATGACCTGAGCCGAAGGCGTCTGACGCTTAACCGACTGAGCCACCCAGGCGCCCCTCCAATACATTGTTTAATACACAATGGGTACTTAATAAATGCTTGCTGAAAAAAAAAATCTAGGCAATGGAATTTTGCCTAAATAGGATAAACATAAAAATAGCTAATATGTATTGAGCATTTAACCTTTCAAGAGTGCCTGACAACAATCCCTTGCGGTAAGTAGGATTAACATCCCTATTTTTTAGATGAGGCCACTGAGACTCGGAGGGACACAGCCAGGCACAGAGCTGGGACTGAAGCTCAGTCTCTTAGCATCACACTGAACGATTTCAGAAACTTCTACCTCCAGCATGTATGTGATTCCCACAAAATTTCTTTTGATATTTAGACATGAGGAGTCCTACACCTCTCATTCCTATATGCACTTACTTCCCAAGAACTGCTTGGTAATGATGCCCATTGTAAAATGCAAAGTTGTTCTTGAAAAATCAGACAGAGGACTGACTGTAGACATAAGAAATGCAGGCTTCCTGGAATACTCAGAAAGATGGTTCGCTTACTCCACCATAAAGAAAACTTCAATGTAAGAAGCCGATTCTATTGTTGGACTCTCTAATTGTTAAAATGTTCTTTCTTCCTGGAGGAGCCGAACTCTGCCTCCCTGTAACTCACAGTTACGCGGGTCTTTGTCCTAAGGGAAATGACATGCTCCTCCTTTTCCACAACCACCTGGTGGATATCTGGAGCTCGTTGCCTGGTCTCTCTACATTTATTTTATTTTATTGTTTTTTAAATATCTTATTTATTTATTTGAGAGAGAGAGAGAAAGAGACAGAGAGCAAGGGGAGGGACAGAGGAAAGGGAGAAGCAGACTCCCCACTGAGCAGGGAGCCCGACACAGGGCTCCATCCCAGGACCCTGAGATCATGACCTGAGCCGAAGGCAGACACTTAACCGACTGAGCCACCCAGGCGCCCCCCTACATTTATTTTAGACACCAAATGGCATGGTATTAATAAAGACTACAACTTGTTTTTAGTACATAAAATTTATAGAGCATTTTAAAACAATGTACCTTCAACAAAATAAAACAAATCACAGATGGATCACGATACAAATTTAAATAAAGGAACCATACAAATATTAGAAGAAAAATGACCTTTTAAAATTATCGTAAGCTGAGGTAGCCCTTTCCACATACGACATAAAACCAGAATGCCATTTAAAAAGAGATTAGCAAATTTGACTAATTCAAAAAATTTTTAAATTACTGAATGAAAAAAAATACCACTAAACAAAGTCCAAAGACAAATGGGAAACATATTTGCAACTAATGAGAGGTTAATTTCCTTAAACTATAAAGAACACCTACAAGAGTTAACCTAACAACAAAAACAAACAAACAAAAAAATGGGCAAAGAATATAAACAGGAAAAGATATTTAAAGGCTCTTAAATCTACAACATGATACTCACCCTCTCTCAAAGTAAGTGAAATGCAAATCAAACCTACCATGCTGGGTTTTTTTTCACTGATTAGACCAGCAAAGGTCAGAAAGTTTGATAACACAATGTAATGGGCTAATATAAAAATGGGAAGATGTCAGTCCTCCTCCTCCCTCTCTCCCTCCCTCCGTCCCTTCCTCCCTTCTTCCCTCCTTCCCTTTCTCCCTTCCTCCCTTCCTTCCTCTTTCAAAAGGTAAAGGACCTGGTGGGGAGGAAAGGCTGACTACTGTGGGCCAGTATTTCACTTACATTCCCTTATTTAATCATCACAGCAATGAGGTTACTTCTATTTTTGTAGCTGATGAAAATGAGGTTCAGAAAAGATAAATAATTGGCCCAAGCTGATAAACAGCAAAGCAGTGATTCAAATCCAGGTATGACTGATTACAAAGCCCAGCCTCTTACCACCCATTTATCTCTGTATTCCTAACAGTTTTTGCTCCATATATTTTATAGCGATGCTCTTTGGCACATAAAGTTTTGAATCTATTATTATCTTCACCATCGATTGTACCATTTATCAACATGAAACAATAATATATAACACTTTTTGATTCAATACTATTTTTCTCATTGTTATCCACTTATTACCTGTTTTAATTATTAAATCATTTCACACGTATTTGAGTACAACCATATACCAACTATCCACTGGCAATACCAAAATGAATAAAGTCTGTCTTCAAGGTAATTGAAGAAGATATTAACTAATAAAACACTCTACAATAATGGACTAGGCAATTTTTATTCAATTGGCAATGAATGCAAATTACTGCCCATTGCTTTTTAACCCACTTTGAAATATTTTATGTTTTAAGAGAAAAATGTAAACCTATGTATTTACCATAATGCATACACTTTGGGGTTTATTGTTAGTGTTGTTTCCTGGCTTTTTCTTTTCCACTATTTTTTTCTGTATAGCGTATGTTTTTCATCCTAAATCCACTTAGAAGACAAGCATCCTATTTTCAATTATAAGAATGGTTATCACAGAGATTTTTTAACAAACACACAAAAAATCGTATTTATCTAATCAAAACAATTAACAAAAAAGTGTTAGACCGTGTTTTATAGATTACCAGAAATGCACTCTCCTCCATTATCCAGCCTTAATTAATTTATCTGGGTTCCCAAACCTAGTCATTACCTTGTGCCTGTGCACTCGTGTGTGTGTGTGTGCGCACACGCACGCATATGCGCACACGCGTGTGTTTAATTCTCTTTCAACAACCTTTTTTGTCCTTTGTATCTAGCTTGTTTCCATCGTTACAGCAATTATTAGCATCAGTTCTTATGCTGGCCATTAGTATTTTTATTCGCCTGACCTTAAAGTTCAAGCACTGCTGAATGAGGATCCTCTGGGGATCCCTGCAGTGGCTGGGAAGCTGGAATAAACTGCTCCTGAAACCCATTCCCACCCCAATGTACTTTATGGCCGTACACAATGTATATAAAGCGTTCAGACACACACCAGGTTTATATAGCTCAACAATATGAAGAGCTTCCTGTGTTGAGGTAGTTTGCTTATATACTCTTTGAGCCTTGAGAATGCTAACAATCCCAAACAAAAAAGGCACTAGAAGGCTCTAGCAGTGGAGTTGTTAAGAACAGGCTCTAGAGCTAGACCATTTTGGTCCAGACCTGGCTCTAACACTTATGACTGTGTGACCTTGGGCAAATCACGTAGGATCTCTGTGCCTCGGCCTCGGTGAAATGGGGATCCTAGCTCCTCAGAGGGTCGTTCTGGGTCTTCGGTGTGATAAAACACATAGAGTCCTTACAAGATGCCTCACTAAAAGTCTTGTCTATTCCTAGGCTTTTAGCAGGCTTTGCTGCTTCTTGAGCACAGTGGCCTGATTAGTTAACACTCGTAACTGCAGTTTACCTTTCTGTCCTTTCTGACACTAACCTGTCTCATTCCTGGGAGGTCGTCAATGAGGACTTGAAGAACGAAAGGAGAAATGCTACCTCTCTGTATCCCCTGCCATGAGTCGCGCTGGAATCCCCCGAGGGAAGGGGGTCACTGCCCACCCTAGCAGCGGGATCTTGCTGGGGCCCGGATTACTTCACTGCAGCCGCATTCAACTAGTTTGCTAATCTTCCCAAGAGCCAGAAAATCATTTTGATGAGCTAAGTGCTCTGCCCGAAAGAAAGGCAGTGGTTCCTGTGTGTGAAACTCGCCGCAGAAAACCTCAGCCAAGCCAGCAAGAGCTCGCCTGGGACCGAGGATTGCTCACGTTCACACCAGGGTCTCCCCGGGGAGAGGCAGTCCTTCCCGCTACTCAAGTGCGAGCGGAACAGCACCAATCCAAGGCCCTTGGCCATGTGCTGGTAGCCTAGAGCCCGGAGCGGCTGACCAGGGCAGCCCGCTGCCTTCTCTGACTCTCCCTTGGAGAGGTGGGGTTGACTTCTCTTCCTCCTTCATGTGGATGGGCTCTGGGGCTGCTGGGACTGCCTCTACATGGCTGGAATGACCTGTTGTGCCAGTTTCTGGGTCCAGACCGAAGAGACTGGCCGCGACCGCCTCCCATCTCTTGGAATGCTCGCTCTGGGGGATCCCAGCAGCCAGGTCAGGAGTCCGTCTCCCTGAGCCCACCACACTGTGAGCTCAGCAAATAATGCAACAACAAATAACCAGCGCCCATAAAACGCCTACCAGAATGCTCTATGTAGTCCAAACATGTGATGTTATTTGCATTACGTGATTTACCCAAACTCACATAGCAAATTTGCTGTTAGGCAGGGCCTAGAACATCGATGGGCATGCACCCCTCTCCTCCAAGTGGCTGTTCTTGCTAATCAGTATGGCAGTTTATGTCTCTATGTGGACGCCTGACTCTATAATAACCAATCCTGGCAGGCTCTCTCCTGTTAGTCCCACATGGACAGGTGGCTTTTCTTCCCAGGAAACGTTGATCCTCATGGAGGAACTGACACAAACAGACAAGAAAAACAAGTACCGTTCATTTTGCCAAAAGTGAAGTCAGTGTGGATCTTTTCCTTGGCTTTCCTCACCTCGTTCCCTATATCCCTTTCTGCCTTCATGATATGAGCCGTGCCTAATAACTGGGCATTCTTTGCCTGATGTCAAGTGCTTACCGAAAAACATCAGACCTTAAAACAATTTAGCCTTCAATATTTAACAGGAGTATATAAATCTTGCATGCAACATGTTCCTCTTAAAATACAGACTCTTAACAATGGAATCATTTAGTCTAAATGGACCATGCTTATTTTTCTTAAGCAGTGTATTTCTGGTACCAATCTTTACCTCTGTTTTCATTTGGCTGGGGAATGGGAAAGACGGCAGAGGTATGGAGGCATCGTGGTCCTGGAATTCTAGCAGGAAGAGGCATTGTCTATCACTGTCTATCTCCAGACTATTCCCTCAATGGAAGGCTGAGAAAAGTTATCCTGGGGGGGGGTGGCGGGGAGGGTTGGGCAGATCTCACAGCGACGGTGACACCGGATTTGTGGCTGGAAAAGAATGGAGCCAGCAGCCCCATATCCCCAAGAAAGGAAACTGCTCTGTCTCAAAGGGAGGTGAACAAGGTTTTGGGAAAAGAGAAAGGTCCAGAGAACCAGTCAAAAATTAGAATCTCAGAATCCAGAGAATGAGATAAAAGATCAGAATTTATGGAATTAAAATTTATGGAAACCCTGGGTGGTATTCTCTTTTCGTCTCTATTATTTCTGTTATCTGAAGAGGAGAGAAACAATTGTTCTTCAGGAAAAAGCACCTGAAAAATTTGTTTCCATACAAATATAAAGAAAAGGACTTAGGGGAAAACGTGTAAGTAATTTCTGTTCCATTAGATCACAGGTGTTTAAATTTCTTTGCTAAGAAGTGAATACAACTAAGATTATGTAAATGCTTACATTTTTTTTCCTGGTAGTCAATCGGTTTGGACTGGAGAAGACTTTTAGGGTCTCTGCCTTCTTCCCAGTCAAGATTCATTTTCAGCTCAAGGGTCTGACTTGAAAACAATGGAAAAACCTGCTTAAAACAAAATAAAACCATGCCCTCTTTTCTTTGAAACTTAACCTCAAACATAGAGCTTTAATCAAGTTTTCTAAGCATCTTTTTAACAGAATTTTGCCCTACTAACAGAGATCTTCCAAAATAGGCTACTCTCAGGAATTCTACTGGGTAACAATGTTACAATACATGTTTCCTCTATACAATACCTCTTTCCTCTATTTGTGCTGTCAAGAACCCTTTAGACTGCCTAGATATGAGGTTAGGGACACACTTTTTTTTTTAAATATATATTATAACAAAGGAGGCAGATAAATATCTCCCTGCATCCAATACCATTGGAGTCAACTAAACTGAAATGAGACGCGTGGGGAACACCCAAATTGGCGTGCACCTGCCACAGAAAGGACAGAGGAGAGCACAGGCCTTAAACCAATGGACTCTGGGGTCCAGAGCAAGAACGGAAGTGCTCTAGTTTACTACAGCGAACAGCATTCATTCAAGGCTGGAGGGGCCCCTGGACGGAATGGGAAGAGAAGAAAAGAAGGGGATGGGGGGAAAACGAGGCTGCCAGAGGCAGCCTGACAAGTACCACCTTTCATTAAAAGCAGCCACAAGTGTAACCAATGGTGGTACCACATCACTCCCAGCCCAAGGAAGAAGGCAGTCCCCACCGCTTACAAGTCTACAATCCCACAGAAGACACACATGCAAAATAATAATACTTTCTGGGCGCCTGGGTGGCTCAGTTGGTTAAGCGACTGCCTTCGGCTCAGGTCATGATCCTGGAGTCCCTGGATCGAGTCCC
>NW_027867557.1:0-252 GCF_054177405.1 Leptonychotes weddellii | reverse complement strand
AAAGGTTATTTTTTATTTATCTTTTCCTCCTTGAGAAAAGGATACTCTAAAGACATAGAAGACCATTTTCACATAATTTATAATGCCCAGTCCTTGTCTATTTATGCTCTTATCTATAGAAATATTAAAATATCAACCTCAACTTTTTTTTTTTTGGTCTTGTTATATATTTTTTTAAATTTTTTATTGTTATGTTAATCCCCATACATTACATCATTAGTTTTTGATGTAGTGTTCCATGATTCATTGTTT
>NW_027867556.1:0-252 GCF_054177405.1 Leptonychotes weddellii | reverse complement strand
TCAACCCTGTTGCACACACAAAAATAGAGGACCCGCCCACCTCTACCCCGCGTCCCTCCCCCCATATGCCAGCTGGCCTTTCCAACTAAAGACAATGACCCCGGCAGAGGACAAGTCCTGGCCTCTGGATCCTAAGTTGCCTCGTGTGGGACGGGGTCATGGCAGAGCAGGACAAGGTCGCCCTTCCACCCAAGTGCACGCATCAGCCTTCTTGGGCTCATGCACACCAGCTCCCCACCTCCTGGCTTGTCT
>NW_027867555.1:0-252 GCF_054177405.1 Leptonychotes weddellii | reverse complement strand
GGGGCCAAGCAGAGATACTTCGAAAAAACTTCTCTGGTAACTAATTCATACCACCATTCACTGATGAGCACTATTGCTCTAGATAAGCTAGATGGTGACTAATAGTCCACAGGAATTAAGTTGTCAATTGGAAAGAAAAGGTTATATGCAAAGACTAGGAGTAGAACATTCAGTCAAATGGAAAACCAAGATCTCATGACGTTCAGCTCATTAATTTATGTGGCAAATATTTATGGAGAGCTTCATATGGAG
>NW_027867554.1:0-252 GCF_054177405.1 Leptonychotes weddellii | reverse complement strand
TTGGGCAAAATCATCTAATGCAAAGCCTATTTGATAATACAATGTTGACTGTCTCATGTAATTGATCGAACACTGTACTGAAAGTTAAAAACAGAATTGTTGTGTGGGTGCAGAGTGCTTGTCAGTGTATCCGTTGTTCACCCTCACGATTACAGGCTGACTGGCCGGTGTGGCTTGCCACCCCACATCACGGGACACCACTGTGTTGTGTATGGCTGGCCCAGGAAAGATCAAAATTCACAATGTGAAACA
>NW_027867553.1:0-252 GCF_054177405.1 Leptonychotes weddellii | reverse complement strand
TATTAACCTTGAGAATGCATGTGTTACACTAATAAAAATTACTGATTATATTGTGTTGCCCTAATTAAAATTAATAATGATCACTTCAGGGAATTTCCATTTAATTCTATGTAAATTCTAATCCTTATCCAAAGAATTATGTTATTCATGGGGAACTTCTTAAAGTTAATAAAGAAAGTACATTATTTCAATGACTCCTGACAATAACTGTTTCAATTAGAGAATATTGTTGCTATTATTAGTGTTTCACAG
>NW_027867552.1:0-252 GCF_054177405.1 Leptonychotes weddellii | reverse complement strand
TTCTGTGGGCTGCCTCTTTGTTTTGTTGACTGTTTCCTTTGCTGTGCAGAAGCTTTTTATCTTGATGAAGTCCCAAAAGTTCATTTTTGCTTTTGTTTCACTAGCTTTTGGAGATGTATCTTGAAAGAAGTTGCTGTTGGGCCACATCTTCTTTATCCATTTGTCTGTTGAAGGGCATCTCGGCTCTTTTCACAGTTTGGCTATTGCCGACATTGCTGCTATGAATATTGGGGTGCATATGGCCCTTCTTTT
>NW_027867551.1:0-252 GCF_054177405.1 Leptonychotes weddellii | reverse complement strand
CTCAGAGGCAAGGTCGCCTTCAGTTCGAGTGGAGCATGTCTGAGATGAAGGTGCTTGTGTCAGCCACCGCGGAGGCGTCGCTCGGCAAGTCGCTGTCGGAAGAAATGAAGAGCTGCCTAGTTCTGGTGTGTAGGTAGTGCACCGAAGGGCTCGAAACTTCCGGAACAGCTGCCGTGAATGTGAGAGAGAAAGTCGCAACCGAGTTCTGTAGCAAGAGCAAGGTCCCACTAGACCTTCCCAGTGCTCCTGCCT
>NW_027867550.1:0-252 GCF_054177405.1 Leptonychotes weddellii | reverse complement strand
TTTTCAGTTTAAGGCCCTTATCCCATCCATGAGCTCATTTCCCATCCTCTGAGATCAGCTTTCCTTAGAGAAAGCTAGTATCCAAAATTTTTTACCCTCCTATATTGTATTTTAACAGAAACATTATTAAGGACCATTTTTATTATTTTTAAACTTAATATAAAAGTCATTTTATGGTATAATTCTTTTTTTTTTTTTTTTCAATGATTAACATTTTTTTGTTGTTGTTTTTTTTTTTTTTGTTTTGTTTTT
>NW_027867549.1:0-252 GCF_054177405.1 Leptonychotes weddellii | reverse complement strand
TGTTATGCAAATATTTCCTTGGGGTATATTACAGGTAGGAGATTGAGATTGGCGCATCAGAGGGTACCTACCTACCTACCAATTTTGACTAAGCACTGCCAGATTGCCCTTCAAAATGGCTGCACCAGTCTACACTCACATCAGTAGTACCTGAGGGTGACTACAGACCCACCAACATTTGGTAGATACACCTTTTAATTTTGCCAAGTTGCTAGGTGAGAGGAATACCTTGTTTTAATTTCATTTTTGTTT
>NW_027867548.1:0-252 GCF_054177405.1 Leptonychotes weddellii | reverse complement strand
CCTTGTCTGAGAACATGTAAAATTACCTACAGTAGACCAGTCAGTATTATTCACAGCTGAGCTGCATAAATCCCAGAATATGTAAGAATTCCAAAATGGGAAAATTCTTGAAAATGTTACTGCTTTAAAATGAATCTATGATAATATCTGTTCTTTCAGCTCTGAAAGTATTTTCTGGTTTTTGTTTTTCGACATAATACTGGCTCAAATTCCTCCCATATTTATTTGTGCATATATATTTAAAACAATGCT
>NW_027867547.1:0-1828 GCF_054177405.1 Leptonychotes weddellii | reverse complement strand
GCACACAATTCAGTCTATAACATTGACAAAGCAGTAAAAACTATTAATTTTATTAAATCTCACCTCTTGCATCAAAAGAGGGAGTACACACACATAAAATACTTCCACTGTATTGCAAGCTGAACTAGCCACTTTTTCCGTGAAACATCACTTTGCTTGAAAAAAATGACGGATAAACTATGGTTATTCAGACTTGAGTATTTGGCAGACATCTTCTTGAAAATGAATCAACTGAGCCTGTCACATCAAGAAGAACAACTGGTGGGGCGCCTGGGTGGCTCAGTCAGTTAAGCGACTGCCTTCGGCTCAGGTCATGATCCTGGAGTCCCGGGATCGAGTCCCGCGTCCGGCTCCCTGCTCGGCAGGGAGTCTGCTTCTCCCTCTGACCCTCCTCCCTCTCATGCTCTCTGTCTCTCATTCTTTCTCTCTCAAATAAATAAATAAAATCTTAAAAAAAAAAAAAAAGAAGAAGAACAACTGGAAAGTTGTTGCTAATGATAAAAATCTAAGCTTTTAGGCAAAAGGTGGAGTTAAGGAAAACTTGCATCTGCCACCATGAGCTGAATGGCCCCCCAATGTTTAAATACTTTTCTGATTTAAAGATACTGATGGTGATATTAACAACTGTGATAGTTTGATACTGTATAATGAAATGTGTGAACATGTGGAAGTTGCCTAAATCAGTGAACCAATTATTTCCCAAATGACCAACGGACAATGTTACAAAACCATGCCTGGTGAAAGTTTCATCCAAAATGCAAGCTAGACCAATGGATTTTTGTTTTAAAGATTTTATTTATTTATTTATTTATTTGACAGAGAGAGATTTAGCGAGAGAGGGAACACAAGCAGGGGGAGTGGGAGAGGGAGAAGTAGGGAGCCTGATGCGGGACTCAGTTCCAGGTCCCTGGGATCATGACCTGAGCCGAAGGCAGACGCTTAACGACTGAGCCACCCAGGCACCGCGAGACCAATGGATTTTAATCTAAGAGAATATGAAAAGTTCATTAATATGGTTTCAGATTCCACACGGCAACTAACATCTCTTTTCAAACTACATTATCTGTGGAAGGCCAGAGTTTCTTCATATTTTTTAACCAAACCAGCATATTGCAGTAGGTAGAATGCCTAAGTATACCTGAAAATCCAGCTGCCTTCTAATAAGCCAGCTCTACCCTGACATATATTCAAATATGATCAAACACACCCAGTATCTCCCTTCCTTCGGTCTACACTCACTCATGTTTTCTAGCTGTTCCTTCCTGTACTGGATATGAAGTATCTTCAACAGGTTGGTATTCTCCTTTGAATATTCTGCAGTTTGTCTATAACCCTCAGAATACATGTCAAGGAGCCAGAGGTGGAAATAAATAAAGCTAGTTCAAAGTCCTCAATCCCAAATATTTCTAACCTGGAGAATGCCCCTGACCAACCCCTACTTCATTTTTGCCTTGGTATCCCATGAGTTTTCTCAAAGTGCTTGGGAGTCTCTGAGCACAGGGCCTGGTCTTAGCTGGGACTGGACAATACCATGGAAGCCCAGGTTTCACAGTTTCTGTTCCTCTGTCACACACACCACCAACCTCCTGCCCCCCCACCGCCCCACCCAGAGAATGAGGTTGCCCAGCACTGAGAACAAGGCCCAGCCTCCTTCCAGGAAGAGCTGAACTTTAGGATACACCAGCTCTGTGTCTGCTCCTTCCCTTTCCCACAGAAGAGCATCTCATACGACACTGTAACACCACCAAAAAGAAAATGGCAGGTTGTCCAGGCCAGTCTCTGGCCACTTCAGGGAAGGAGGTCAGCTAGACTGAGACATTTTCTTTTT
>NW_027867546.1:0-252 GCF_054177405.1 Leptonychotes weddellii | reverse complement strand
GGTTCTGTTCCTCTGCCCCTCCCCCCACTCATACGTGCGCTAAAATAAACCTTAAAAAAATAAGTAACATTAGTCTCTCATAATCGGTCAACAAATGTATTTTCACTAATTATATCATGGATAGAATGGTTGGACTCTCCCTGTGGTGGGGGTGCTAAGAAAAGGTCAAATTTAGTATCTGTTAAAGAAAACAACTACAAAAACTTTTGTTCCAGGTATATAAGGTGTTGAACTCAGTATCTTTCTCTTCTC
>NW_027867545.1:0-252 GCF_054177405.1 Leptonychotes weddellii | reverse complement strand
GATCTCATTCCTTTTGATGGCTGCATAATATTCCATTGTATATATATACCACATCTTCTTTATCCAGTCATCTGTCGATGGACATCTTGGCTCTTTCCACAGTTTGGCTATTGTGGACATTGCTGCTATAAACATCGGGGTGCCTAGTTGCTTTTAGCTGGTGTATTTTCCTTGACTTTATTTGTAACTCTTATCTTGCATCCTCTTTTCACTGCCTCTCTTCTTAAGGGAATAGTTGCATTTTGTTGCTTT
>NW_027867544.1:0-252 GCF_054177405.1 Leptonychotes weddellii | reverse complement strand
CCTTTACAGATTTATGCTCCATGTAGGCAGAGTTATTTGGCTTTGCAAATACACATAAAAATTCGTGAGTTAAAGGTCTCTATTTTCCTAGCATATATTCTAGAGGGGGAGAGAGAAGAAAAAGGAGAGAGAGGAAGAGCGAGAGAGAGAGAAAGAGGCTAAGAAGGAGAAGGAGGAGGAAGAGAGAAAGGAACAGAAGAGAAATGGGTAGAAGGAAGAGGGAGAGAGGTGTCTTGGGTCTTTTGGATAATT
>NW_027867543.1:0-252 GCF_054177405.1 Leptonychotes weddellii | reverse complement strand
GTGCATCTTAACAATTACTGGCCTTTGTGGAACTTGAGCAATTACATTATCTTTGTCCCTTGTCCCCTGCAAAACCCTTGGGGTGATTCCTCAGAGGTCCTCAGCTTCCCTCAGCCCAGCTGAGATTTTTGTAACTCTCGTGCCAGTTGTGACAAGCCACCCATTTGATACTGGAAATCCTGCAGGCGGACTTAGATCAGTTAGTAATTATCTCTGAGGCTGTCTAACAATTACTCATTTATTTAGCAACGT
>NW_027867542.1:0-252 GCF_054177405.1 Leptonychotes weddellii | reverse complement strand
AGAAAGCATCAGGGTTGGTTTCTGGAGAGAGTCCTTTTCCTGGCTTACGGACAGCCACCTCCTCATTGTGTCTTCACACTGCCTTTCCTCTGAGAGGCCTCTGTCTCTTCCTCTTCTTATAAGGACACCAACCCTATTGGATTAGGGCCCCACCCTTATTCACATAACCTTAATCACCTCCTTGAAGGCTTTATCTCCAGATACAGCCATACTAAGGGTTAAGGCTTCAACATATGGCTTTGGGGGGGACTT
>NW_027867541.1:0-252 GCF_054177405.1 Leptonychotes weddellii | reverse complement strand
GTCAGAAGGAAGCATGGTTAACGCCACGGCCTGATGCAGAATATTTATTTCCATTATTTTTCTAGTCTGGATAGTGCCAGAGGGGATGGCAACAATAAAAACAAGCACGTATTTTTTTTTCTTTGTTTGGAAGCATGATTTAGTTGATGAAATTAGATGTCTCTTCTGATTTGTTTTTTCTTTGTCCTCAGAGTGGGCCGTAAAATCCCATCTAAATATAACCAAGGAAAATCTACTTGCAGTGTCTTGATG
>NW_027867540.1:0-252 GCF_054177405.1 Leptonychotes weddellii | reverse complement strand
TGGGTTAGCCTGGTGGTGGGTATTGAGGAGGGCACATTCTGCATGGAGCACTGGGTGTTATGCACAAACAATGAATCATGGAACACTTCATCTAAAATTAATGATGTAATGTATGGGGATTAACATAAGAATAAAAAAAAAATAAAATAAAAAGTATAAGAACAAGCACATCTTTAGCAGTTAGAAAGGTTGCATCCTTCCTTTCTCTCAAATGATTTGTACTCTGTTTTGTCAAAGAGAAATAAAGCTGGG
>NW_027867539.1:0-252 GCF_054177405.1 Leptonychotes weddellii | reverse complement strand
TATTCTTATTCTAATATATTTATTATTCTAATAAAAAATAGCTTTTACCCTGGTCCTTTTCATTGTTTTTTTAAAAGGTAATCTCAGGAAAACATTTTTCGCTGAACTCCTCTACCCCATCCATAGTCTAGAAATCCTATTTTACATCAAATATTAAAGTTTGTCCAATAACCACCCTGGCAGATGGAGCAGATTAGTTCAGTTATGCTAATAATATTTTTTTCTATGGGGGGCAGAGGAGTAGAGGGAGAG
>NW_027867538.1:0-252 GCF_054177405.1 Leptonychotes weddellii | reverse complement strand
GAGTGCCTCTTTCCTGAAGAAGCTGAGGCGGGGGCCTTCAGGTCAGGCTCACACTTCGCTAAGCTGAAGGGAAGCCTGAGTAGAGATGGCTTTCACAAAGGACCCAGCAGTCTCTAGGAGAAGGCACCCAGGCAGCCAGGGCAGGATCAGGGGGAGGGAGGGAAGAGGGGGCTGGGATGTCGGGGGCTTGCAGAGACAGTACACTAGGTACCCAGACTCATGCTTTTCAGTGCTGTTCCTGAGAGGTGACTG
>NW_027867537.1:0-252 GCF_054177405.1 Leptonychotes weddellii | reverse complement strand
GCCGGCTCCCTGCAGCCGGAGCCGCATGACGCGCGGAGGAGGCAGCGGGAGCCGCCGGAGCCGCAGAAGCCGGGATCAGGGCGCCGCGCGCTGGGGGTGGGCGCCGCTTGCTCCGCCCCGCGAAGCTCCTGCGCGCCCAGGGACGCGTCCCCCCCGCGGCAGCCGCGCCAGGCTCCGCCGTGTGGCCGCCGCCGCCGCCACCGCCGCTGCCATGTCCCCGGGGAAGCCCGGGGCGGGCGGAGCGGGGACTAG
>NW_027867536.1:0-1828 GCF_054177405.1 Leptonychotes weddellii | reverse complement strand
GACATACAGACCAATGGAACAGAATAGAGAGCCCAGATATGGACCCTCAATTATATGGTCAAATAATCTTCAACAAAGCATGAAAAAATATGCAATGGAAAAAAGACAGTCCCTTCAATAAATGGTGCTGGGAAAATTGGACAGCTATATACAGAAGAATGAAACTTGACCATTCTCTAACACCATACACAAAGATAAACTCAAAATGGATGAAAGACGTTAATGTGAGACAGGAATCCATCAAAATCCTAGAGGAGAACATAGGCAGTAACCTCTTTGACATTGGCCACAGCAACTTCTTTCAAGATACTTCTCCGAGGGCGCCTGGGTGGCACAGTCATTAGGCGTCTGCCTTTAGCTCGGGTCATGATCCCAGGTCCTGGGATCGAGCCCTGCATCAGGCTCCCTGATCAGTGGGAAGCCTGCTTCTCCCTCTCCCACTCCTCCTGCTTGTGTTCCCTCTCTCGCTGTGTCTCTCTCTGTCAAACAAATCAATAAAACCTTAAAAAAAAAAAAAAGATACATCTCCAAAGGCTAGTGAAACAAAAGCAAGAACGAACTTTTGGGATTTCATCAAAATAAAAAGCTTCTGCACAGCAGAGGAAATTGTCAACAAAACAAAGAAGCAACCCACAGAATGGGAGAAGATATTTGCAAATGACACTACAGACAAAAAGCGCTGATTTCCAAGATCTATAAAGAACTTCTCAAACTCAACACCCAAAAAACAAACAATCAAGTCAAAAAATGGGCAGAAGACATGAACAGACAATTCTCTGAAGAAGACATACAAATGGCTAACAGACAAATGAAAAAATGTTCATCATCTTTAGCCATCAGGGAAATTCAAATCAAAACCACATTGAGATACCACTTTACACCAGTTAGAATGGCAAAAATGGACAGGGAAAGAAACAACAAATGTTGGAGAGGTTGTGGAGAAAGGGGAACCCTCTTACACTGTTGGTGGGAATGCAAGTTGGTACAGCCACTTTGGAAAACAGTGTGGAGGTTCCTCAAAAAATTAAAATAGAGCTACCCTTTGACCCAGCAATTGCGCTACTGGGTATTTACTCCAAAGATGCAGATGTAGTGAAAAGAAGGGCCTTATGCACCCCAACATTCATAGCAGCAATGTCTGCAATAGCCAAACTGTGGAAAGATCTGAGATGCCCTTCAACAGACGAATAGATAAAGAAGATGTAGTCCATATATACAATGGAATATTACTCAGCCATCAGAAAGGATATTCATCCTTTTACATCAACATGGTTGGGACTGGAGGAGATTATGCTAAGTGAAATAAGTCAAGCATAGAAAGTCAATTATCATATGGTTTCACTTATTTGTGGAACATAAGGAATAGCATGGAGGACATTAGGAGAATGAAGGCAAAAGTGAAGGGGGGAAATTGGAGGGGAAGATGAACCATGAGAGACTATGGACTCTGAGAAACAGACTGAGGGTTTTGGAGGGGAGGGGGACTGGGGGAAGAATTGGCCTGGTGATGGGTATTAAGGAGGGCACATACTGGGGGTGGAGCAAGATGGCGGAGGAGTAGGAGACCTGGATTTCGTCTCCTCTCAGGAATTCAGCTGGATAGGGATCAAACCATTCTGAACACCTACAAACTCAACAGGAGATCGAAGAAAAGAATAGCAACAACTCTCTCATCAGAAAAGCGACCACTTTCTGGAAGGTAGGACGTGCGGAGAAGTGAATCTGAGGCGATATTCGGGAGGATAGACGGCGGGGGAGGGGCCTCCGTCGGCCGCTTCTGGCAAGTGATAGAGCCGTGGAGCACAAAATCGGAACTTTTAAAAGTCTG
>NW_027867535.1:0-252 GCF_054177405.1 Leptonychotes weddellii | reverse complement strand
TCTTCTAACATGGACAGAGAAGCTGGTAGCAGAGGCGCTGCGGGGACACCGAGCTGACTGAGGAAGACCCCAACAGTCTAGGACCAGTGCAGAAAGCCAGAAAGACCACCAGAAGGAGACAGCATTCTAAAGTCAATCCTTACCCCAGTTTTAACTTAGCTCATCTGCCAAGTTCAAAAGCCCAATGCTAACAATCAGAACAGTTCTAAAAACAGTGGCTACACAATTTAAAGTAAAAAGAAATTTAAATGT
>NW_027867534.1:0-252 GCF_054177405.1 Leptonychotes weddellii | reverse complement strand
TCTGCCCCTCCCCCCACTGCTCGCACTCATGCTCACACTCTCTCTCTCTAAAAATAAAAATTAAAAAAAAAGAATTTTCCATGATTCCAACTGTCCTAATCTGGCCAAATCTTTCATAAAATAAATAGATATCACTATGCAGTCCACAAAAAGAAAAAATTGGATTTTAAGCACCATCATTTTATTTGAGATAAAAAAAGATTCCATAAGAACTATGTCATTATATATTTATATTGACATATCCAGTCCTTA
>NW_027867533.1:0-252 GCF_054177405.1 Leptonychotes weddellii | reverse complement strand
TGAGAGACTATGGACTCTGAGAAACAAACTGAGGGTTCCAGAGGGGAGGGGTTTGGGGGGATGGGTTAGCCTGGTGATGGGTATTAAAGAGGGCACATATTGAATGGAGCACTGGGTGTTATACGCAAACAATGAATCATGGAACACTACATCTAAAACTAATGATGTAATGTATGGTGATTAACATAACATAATAAAATAAAATTTAAAAAAAATATGGTCACGTGAAGTCCCATGGTCAGATGCCACATG
>NW_027867532.1:0-252 GCF_054177405.1 Leptonychotes weddellii | reverse complement strand
TAGCATATTATGATGAATAACTATTTTCCCAAATGTCAAAATATTAAGAAAGACATTGTTTTATAGTTTTGCAAATCTCTTGTCTGTTTAATAAATGACAGCAAGATTCTCATAACTGCTTTTGTATTCACTTTGTTGTGATACTTTCTTTGGTTGAGGTATATGAAGAAAATCTGGTTTCATACAGACATCCCTCCTTGGAAAAGGAAAGAGTATTTTAATATTTGTGAATATTTTTCTTTAATACCATAC
>NW_027867531.1:0-252 GCF_054177405.1 Leptonychotes weddellii | reverse complement strand
ATTTCTGGGGCATTTCATCCTCTGTCATAACAGAGGGTTAAATCCTGCATTTTTCTTTGGCTCTAATCTCAACTACTCTGCTAAAGTCAGGTTACATACTACTGATTTCCTCCAAATTCCACAACACTCTTTGTCCAAAATAGAATTGATCATCTTACATACACATATACTTGCCTCTTCCCCTGACTTCCCCATTCCTCTTAAGGGCACTCATCTGCTCAGCCACTGGGGCTGGAAACCATAGCATTATCT
>NW_027867530.1:0-252 GCF_054177405.1 Leptonychotes weddellii | reverse complement strand
TGACCAGGTGCATTGTCAATGAGCAGTCATATTTTGAAAGGAATCCTTTTTTCTGAGCAGTAGGTCTCAACAGTGGGCTTAAAATATTCGGTAAACCATGTTGTAAGCAGATGTGCTGTCATCCAGGTTTTGTTGTTCCCTTTATAGAGCTCAGGCAGAATAGATTTAGCATCATTCTTAAGTTTCCTGGGATTTTCAGGATGGTCAGTGAGCACTGACTTCAACTTCAAGTCCCAGTTGCATTAGCCCCTA
>NW_027867529.1:0-252 GCF_054177405.1 Leptonychotes weddellii | reverse complement strand
GAAGAGCTGACATCATGCTCTCCATCAGACAGGGTCACGTTATTATTCCTTACATGTTTGTGATTATTTCCTTCCCGTGTGTGTGCTTTTTTGTCTGCTCCTTTTTCATCTTGCATCCCTATTTGTCAATAGCTCTTTTTTAAATTTTCTAGTAAAATAAAAACTTTTATCATTAAATGTTTCTCTTTGCCTTTATTTTGATTTTATCGTATCCCACCTCCTGGAACATCTTACTCTCACTTAAACATCCCT
>NW_027867528.1:0-252 GCF_054177405.1 Leptonychotes weddellii | reverse complement strand
TCTGTATTGTCTACTGTAGCTTTATAATAAATCCTGAAATCTGGTATTGTCAATCCTCCAACCTTTTATTCTCCTTCAATATTGTGTTGGCTATTCTGGGTCTTTTGCCTCTCCATACAAACTTTAGAATCAGCTTGTCAATATTCACAAAATAACTTGCTGAAACCTTTATTAGGATTGCACTGAATCTTCAGATCAAGTTAGGAAGAACTGACATCTTGACAATATAGTGTCTTCCTATCCATAAATTTG
>NW_027867527.1:0-252 GCF_054177405.1 Leptonychotes weddellii | reverse complement strand
GATGGAGTTGGGGAAGAATGGCAAGTAACTGCTAAGGGAAACAGGGTTTCTTTGGGGGTAATTAAAATGTTCTAAAGTTGATGGTGGTGATGGCTTCCCACCTCTGTGAGTATGCTAAAAACCATAGATTGTTCTCTTTAAATGGGTGAATTTTGTGTTATGTGAACTGTATTTCCATAAAGCTGTAAAAAAAAAAAAAATACAAAACCATGTTAATTTGATGCAATTTTATTTTTTTTTAAAGTTCTGTAT
>NW_027867526.1:0-252 GCF_054177405.1 Leptonychotes weddellii | reverse complement strand
GACCTAAGAAGCTCAGCCAAGATCAAAAAATAAAACAAAACACATAAAGAACCCACAAAAAGATATATCATAGTCACACCGCTGAAAGCCAAAGATAACAGGAAAAACTTGAAAGCAAGAAAAAAAAGTAACTCACTGGGGAAAAACAGTATGATTAATAGCTGATTTCTCATCAGCCAGAAGCCAATGGAATGACATAGAGTGTTGAAAGGAAAAACTGCCAACTAAGAATTCTATATCCAACCTAACTAT
>NW_027867525.1:0-1828 GCF_054177405.1 Leptonychotes weddellii | reverse complement strand
ATAGTAGTTACCCTTATTTTTGGCATATATATATATATAAGTTGTTCTCTCTTTAAAATTTTGAGATAGAGTTTCTTCTAACAGATCAAAATATACCCTAAATCTCTAGTGTATGGCTTTGTTCTAGTCTCCTGCCTGACCACATTCTCTCCCTTTTTTTTTCTTTTTTAAAAATACTCTTCTTTCTTCTTTCAAACAAGTTCTTATCTTATCAATTCCTTTTATAAAATATTTTATAATTTTCATCTTTACAGTCATATTCCATCCCTTCATCGTATTAACCCTTATTTTGTACAAATGTAAGTTTTTCTTTCTTTAAAATTTTGGGAGGTTTTGTTCCCTGCAAGCTTTCCATACAGCTTTGGAGGATGAGAGTGAAAATGGTGGCCCCCCAATCTCTGCCCTGGAGGAGCCAAGAACTCGGGGCCCTGCTCCTCAGTGCACCCCCAGAGAAAAGCAGTCAATCACTGCCATCTCCCCAGTCTCTGGCCACACTCCATGCTCACCCAGCCTGTGACCGAGCATTTCTATCTCTGGCACATGACCCCGTCTGGAGTCTCCAAACCCAGCAGATCCCTGCAGTGCACTCCCGGATCTGCCGCTTGTTGGGTCCCTGCTGGAGGAGCTGTGGCCCGACTGTGCCCCGGATCACGGTGTATGGCAACCCCAAGCTGAGTGCCCACTCTTTGGCTCTGTCTCTGCAGCCGGCTTCCCTGCTCCAATACCTGGGAGCTCTGCCACACTCAGTCACCCCCAGTCTTCCTGTGACTCTGAGGGTCCTGAGACCACACTGTCCCATGAGGGTTCCACTCCCCGCTTAGCCACTGGAGCAACATCCCTCATTGGAGCCCACTTCTAAAAGTTCCAATTTTGTGCTTCACGGCTCTATCACTTGCCAGAAGTGGCGGATGGAGGCCCCCTCCCCCACCATCTATCCTCCCAAATATTGCCTCGAATTCACTTCTCCTCACGTCCTACCTTCCAGAAAGTGGTCGCTTTTCTTTTCAGATAGTTGTTACTATTCTTTTCTTTGATCTCCTTTTGAGTTTGTAGGTGTTCAGAATGGTTTGATCCCTATCCAGCTGAATTCCTGGAACCAGAGGAAATCCAGGTCTCCTACTCCTCCACCATCTTGCTCTGTCCCCCCCAAAACTTGTTTCTTTTTTACTAACTTTTTTACTACTAATAGTAAAGTAAATTTCACTTACCAAAAATTTCACTTACTTAAGCTCCCAAATGCCTATTTTGTTTATCCTGCCAATTTCTCACAAAGTTATTGTCTCTTTGTCCAAAATGTATAAAAACTGCCTGCCCTGATCATTTGTTTGGGTCTCAATTTCATTATTAGGCCTGTGTGCACTTGGGTTTTTCTGTTAATCTGTTTCATGTAAATTTAATTCTTAGTTCAGCAGGAAGAACCTTGGACAAAGGAAAATTTCTTTCTCCCCTTCATAATCTATATAGGTAACCTCATTGCTCTCACATTAGCTAGTATTCCCAAAAATATACCAGGCAAAGATCCCATCAAAAAGGAGAATTTCAGACCAATATCCCTGATGAATATGGATTCCAAAATCCTCAACAAAATCCTAGCTAACAGGATCCACCAATACATTAAAAGGATCATCCACCATGACCAAGTGGGATTTATCTCCAGGATGCAAGGGTGGTTCAACATTCGCAAATCAATCAATATGATAGAACACATTACTAAGAGGAGAGAGAAGAACCATATGGTCCTCTCAATTGTTGCAGAAAAAGCATTTGACAAAATACAGCATCCTTTCCTGATTAAAAGTCTTCAGAGTATAGGGATAGAGGGAACATT
>NW_027867524.1:0-252 GCF_054177405.1 Leptonychotes weddellii | reverse complement strand
CCGAGACCGGCACTAGCAGGCAGGAAGTTCAGCAGCTGTGGAAGAAGAGGAGAGGGAAGGCAGAGGGAGTGTGCAGGGGGGAGGCTGTGCTGCAGTGCAAGCTCAGCAAAGGCTGTACCCCACCCCACGGGGAGCTCTGCAACCGGCACAGAGTTTCAGAGTTGCCAGGTTGAGGCGGGAGAGCCAGCCCTTATGCCCCGGCTCCACCGGTCACGGGGTGTGGTCTGCCTAGGGACGGAGTGAGTGTCCTTG
>NW_027867523.1:0-252 GCF_054177405.1 Leptonychotes weddellii | reverse complement strand
AAAATAGTTCAAAAATGGTTTACTAAGTTGAATTGTTCCTTTGATTTGGCTTCTTATAGCTATGGGATTGCACTAATAGGAGAAAGCAAAATTAATTATTGAACATTACCCTTCAAAATACATTTAGATTGGAAATATTAGGAACCTCTGATATCAGCAAGAATTTTTAAGTGTGCTTGTGTTTGTATGTTCCTTTTTTATAGAGGAAACTCTCAAAATGTTCAGAAGGCTTTTAGCTTTCCTCATTTTTTT
>NW_027867522.1:0-252 GCF_054177405.1 Leptonychotes weddellii | reverse complement strand
GAGAGGCGGTAGGGTCAGAGGGAGAAGCAGACTCCCTGCCGAGCAGGGAGCCTGATGCGAGACTCGATCCCGGGACTCCAGGATCATGACCTGAGCCGAAGGCAGTCGCTCAACTGACTGAGCCACCCAGACGCCCCGACAAATCAATGTATTTTCTAATGGCAAGGTCCCACCTGCCCTAGTTATTGAAGGAAAGAGTATGCAGTTCGTAGTAACACCCACACATAAGTAAATGAAACATGATTATGCAAG
>NW_027867521.1:0-252 GCF_054177405.1 Leptonychotes weddellii | reverse complement strand
GATACATGTCTTTCTCTGATTGACTTATTTCACTCAGCATAATACCCTCCAGTTCCACCTACATCGTTCCAAATGGCAAGATTTCATTCCTTTTGATGGCTGCATAATATTCCATTGTAGATATAAACCACATCTTATTTATCCATTCATCTGTCGATGGACATCTTGGCTCTTTCCATAGTTTGGTTATTGTGGACATTGCTACTATAAACATTGGGGTGCACATACCTCTTTGGATCCCTACATTTGTAT
>NW_027867520.1:0-252 GCF_054177405.1 Leptonychotes weddellii | reverse complement strand
TTTCACCCATTCGGTCTATACACACATTTCCTTTTTTTTAAATTTAATTTTATTTAAATTCAATTAATTAACATAAAGTGTATTATTAGTTTCAGAAGTAGAGTTCAGTGATTCATCAGTTGCATATAACACCCAGTGCTCATTACATCACGTGCCCTCCTTAATGCCCATCACCCAGTTACCCCATCTCCCCACCCCCCTCCCCTCCAGCAACCCTCAGTTTCCTATGATTAAGAGTCTCTTATGGTTTTG
>NW_027867519.1:0-252 GCF_054177405.1 Leptonychotes weddellii | reverse complement strand
CGACAGCGCCACGAGGGAAGATGGGAGAGCTTCGTCCTGCCTGCCTCAGGATACCAGATGAGTGTGTGAAAGACCCAAGTACACTGTCTTTGTCTTGTACTTAAAACCCTCCAGAGCGGGCGCCTGGGTGGCTCAGTCGGTTGAGCGACTGCCTTCGGCTCGGGTCATGATCCTGGAGTCCCGGGATCGAGTCCCGCATCGGGCTCCCTGCTCGGCGGGGAGCCTGCTTCTCCCTCTGACCCTCCCCCCTCT
>NW_027867518.1:0-252 GCF_054177405.1 Leptonychotes weddellii | reverse complement strand
GAAGCGAGCCAACGGCGCGGAAGGATGGGTGCGGCGGTGGGGTTGGTGCATGCAGGGCTGCGTGCTCCCCCCTGCTCTTCCGTTCCTGCTGTGTGCCCCAGGCGGACCCGTGCAGCCCCCCAGAACACGAAACCATTCCATCTCACGTGTGAACACATCTTTAATATCAGTGCGTATTAGCATGAATCTTTATTAATATCGGCAATCGTGCGTTAATACTATTTTTACTGACATCAATGCTTTTTAAATATT
>NW_027867517.1:0-252 GCF_054177405.1 Leptonychotes weddellii | reverse complement strand
TTTCCTGCTGGGTACCTGGCAAAGGAAATACGCAATTAAATATCAAAGAGCAAGCTTTCCTTAAGTCCTTAGATGGGGAAACTAGTAGCTTAACAGACCTTAAGGCAGTCATACTAATCTAGGTTGTCTTTGGGGGGCTTAACTGTCATTTTGTACTTCCACAACAGGAGACAGAAGAGGGGACTCTGGGGTGGGGAGAGAGTGGAATTTTGATGGGCTTGTTTTGGCTGGGGCCAGAGGGGGGGGGGTGCG
>NW_027867516.1:0-252 GCF_054177405.1 Leptonychotes weddellii | reverse complement strand
GGGACTCGATCCCGGGACTCCAGGATCATGACCTGAGCCGAAGGCAGTCGCTTAACCAGCTGAGCCACCCAGGCGCCCTCCACCGTGGTTTTGATTAGCATTTCTCGGTTTAGTGATATTTAGTACTTTTTCACGTACCTTTTGGCCGTCTGTATGTCTTCTTTGGAAAAATGTCTACTCAGATCCTCTGTCCACTTTATAATTGGATTGGTTGGTATTTTGTTTTTTGCTTTTGTCTTTTGGGTTTTTTTT
>NW_027867515.1:0-1828 GCF_054177405.1 Leptonychotes weddellii | reverse complement strand
AACCCAGCAGGAGAAGAGAATTAATAAAGATCAGAGCAGAAATCAATGAAATAGAAACTAAAAGAACAGTACAGATCAACAAAGCTAGGAGCTGGTTCTTTGAAAGAATTAATAAGATTGATAAACCCCTGGACAGACTTATCAAAAAGAAAAGAAAAAGGACCCAAATAAATAAAATCATGAATGAAAGAGGAGAGATCACAACCAAGACTGAAGAAATACAAACAATTACAAGAACATATTATGAGCAACTATGTGCCACAAATTAGGCAATCTGGAAAAAATGGATGCATTCCTAGAGATGAAAACTACCAAAACTGAACCAGGAAGAAATAGAAAACCTGAACAGACCTATAACCAGCAAGGAAATTGAAGCAGTAATCAAAAATCTCCCAACAAACAAGAGTCCAGGGCTGGATGGCTTCCCAGGGGAATTCTACCAAACATTTAAAGAAGAATTAATACCAATTCTTCTGGAGCTGTTTCAGAAAATAGAAATGGAAGGAAAACTTCCCAACTCTTTCTATGAGGCCAGCATTACCTTGATCCCAAAACCAAACAAAGAGCCCATCAAGGGGCGCCTGGGTGACTTAGTCAGTTAATCATCTGCCTTCGGCTCAGAACATGATCCCAGGGTCCTGGGATCGAGTCCTGTGGTGGCTCCCTGCTCAGTGGGGGAGCCTGCTTCTCCCTCTCCCTCTGCTGCTCTCCCTGATTGTGCTCTCTCTCTCAATCTCTCTCTCTGTCAAATAAATAAATAAATAAATAGATAAATAAATAAATAAATAAAATCTAAAAAAAAAAAAAACCATCAAAAAGGAGAATTACCGACCAATATCCCTGATAAATATGGAGGCAAGCATTCTCACCAAGATACTAGCCAATAGGATCCAATAGTACATTGAAAGGATTATTCACCACGACCAAGTGGGATTTATTCCTGGGCTGCAAGGGTGGTTGAACATCCTCAAATCAATGAACGTGATACACTACATTAATAAAAGAAAGGACAAGAACCATATGATCTTCTCAATTGATGCAGGAAAAGCATCTGACAAAGTACAGCATCCTTTCTTGATTAAAACTCTTCATAGTGTAGGGATAGAAGGAACATACCTCAATATTATAAAAGCCATCTATGAAAAGCCCACAATAAATATCATTCTCAATGGGGAAAAACTGAGAGCTTTTCCCCTAAGGTCAGGAACATGGCAGGGATGTCCACTATCACCACTGTTGTTCAACGTAGTACTAGAAGTCCTAGCCACAGCAATCAGACAACAAAAAGAAATAAAAGGCCTCCAAATCGGCAAAGAAGTCAAACTCTCACTCTTCGCTGATGACATGATACTCTATGTGGAAAACCCAAAAGACTCCACCCCAAAATTGCTAGAACTCATTCAGGAATTCAGCAAAGTGGCAGGATATAAAATCAATGCACAGAAATCAGTTGCATTTCTATACACTAACAATGAGACAGAAGAAAGAGAAATTAAGGAGTTGATCCCATTTACAACTGCACCCAAAACCATAAGATATGTAGGAATAAACCTCACAAAAGAGGCAAAGGACCTGTACTCAGAAAACTATAGAACATTCCTGAAAGAAATTGAGGAAGACACAAAGAAATGCTCATGAACTAGAAGAACAAATATTGTTAAAATGTCATGCTACCTAGAGCAATCTATACATTCAGTGCAATCCCTAACAAAATACCATCAACTTCTTTCACAGAGTTGAAACAAGTAATCCTAAAATTTGTATGGAACCAGAAAAGAGCCAAAGGAATGTTGAAAAAGAAAACCAAAGCTGGTGGCATCACAATCCC
>NW_027867514.1:0-252 GCF_054177405.1 Leptonychotes weddellii | reverse complement strand
GGCAGGTTTCTTCTGGAAGAGGCTGCATCTAAGGTCGGACTGCCGTGACGAAGTACTAGAGACTGGATTGGCTCATACACAACAGCAATCTATGACCGTTCTGGAGGCTGAAAGTCCAAGGTCAAGTACCAGACTGCCAAGTTCTCCTTGTAGCTTCACCTGGCAGGAAGAGAGCAAGCTAGCTCCCTGGCCTCTTCTTAGGAGGATATGAATGGCACTCAGAAGCCCCCCACTCTCACGACCTAAGCACCT
>NW_027867513.1:0-252 GCF_054177405.1 Leptonychotes weddellii | reverse complement strand
TTTGTTCTTCTCTGGATTTTTGCTTTTGGTGTTCCTATCTAAGAAATCTTTGTCTAGCACAAAGTCAGAGGTTTTCTCTCATGCTTTCTTTTAGAAGTTTCGTAGTTTAAAATCGAAGTTTTATAGTTTTAGGTCTTACATTTAGATCTGTGATCCATGTGATCCATGTCATCCATTTTGTATTCTTTTTTTTTTTTTTAAGATTTTATTTATTTATTTGACAAAGAGAGAGAGAGCATGAGCAGGGGCAAT
>NW_027867512.1:0-252 GCF_054177405.1 Leptonychotes weddellii | reverse complement strand
TGCTTTTCGGGGTACCTGTAATTAATTCATCCCCACGTTCTGACAGAGGTGTCACTTGAACAGAGCACGTGTCCCCTCTAGGGCAAACACGGGGCCACCCGTGTCCTTTGTGTCCAGGTGCCACCTGTCCCGGCGCCGCCCACCCCTCGGCGCCCACCAGGCTGGTGCTCCGGGCTCGCGCCAGGCCGGGGTTGGGGGGTGCATCCTCCAGCCGCGTGCACGGGAGGCTCGCAAGGGTTCCTGGAATAGGGG
>NW_027867511.1:0-252 GCF_054177405.1 Leptonychotes weddellii | reverse complement strand
TGCAGCTGGTGTCCACTGGGCATTGTGTGTGGACGCTTGTCCAGTGTCCCTGCGCCTGCTTCTCACACCTTCTAGAGCAGCACCTGCAGACATGGTGACAAAGGGAACTCAGGTGACAGGGATGTAGACTCAGAAACAAGTCATCCTTCTGTGTGCATCGGGTCACATCCGATTCACACATTCCTTGTGGGGAAGAACTTCTGGGCACTACCGAGTCTTAGCACATTTTCAACGAGTCTCTTTTATTTACTT
>NW_027867510.1:0-252 GCF_054177405.1 Leptonychotes weddellii | reverse complement strand
GGAACACTTCATCTAGAACTAATGATGTAATGTATGGGGATTAACATAAGAATAAAAAAAAAAAACCAAAAAAAAAAAAAAAACCTCCCAGCTCTAGCCCATTTATTTTCTCCAAGCAGTTCACTCTCCCCACACAGAATACAAAGCAGTTGATAACGGAAATAGTATCCTCAGTCCTTACATTTCATTTGCTTCAAAGAGTAGCTTACTGAGAAGAGGAGTGGGTACAGCCGCAAAGCCCTTGACTCGATC
>NW_027867509.1:0-252 GCF_054177405.1 Leptonychotes weddellii | reverse complement strand
CTGTGGCCTGGAGAGCTCACTGAAGAACACTGCAATCTCTCTGCTCTGAGGCAGAAGGTTGGAAATGGTCTCTTCTGCTCTGACTCTTGGAAGAGACGCAGAAAGCCTCCAGGGAAAGCTGCCAGAGAACAAAAGCCCCCCAAAACCAGTTTTCACTGAGACCATCCCCCGCCACAGGGGGCAGGGCAACTCTGCCCAAACAGGGTTGCCGGAGTAACAGTGCAGCAGGCCCCTCCCCCAGAAGACAGGCTG
>NW_027867508.1:0-252 GCF_054177405.1 Leptonychotes weddellii | reverse complement strand
GGAGTTCTTTCATTCTTTTATTTAGGTGAGGAAGACTTGAAGTCCTTCCCACATTGTCAAAATATATACTAATTTCAAACTTGTTTCTAGAAGTGAAAGCAAAGCATGTTTCTGATCATTGGTCTCAACTCAGAATACTAAACTAGGATTAAGAAGGCACTCTCTCTCCCTCTCCCCTTGTGTGTGTGTGTGTGTGTGTGTAGGAAAGACAGCTTTTCTTAATGGTTGCAGTCAGTGTTACATGAATTTGTT
>NW_027867507.1:0-252 GCF_054177405.1 Leptonychotes weddellii | reverse complement strand
CATAGATACGTTTTGATAATTTTTAATTTTGGGAGAATCTTTCTGTTGATGTAATTACTACTGGACCTGTTAAGAGTATTTTATAAGTAATAATAATAATTAAATTTTTGATAACTTTGAAATATCCTTTTTAGTACACCTACAGTTGATGATTCTTGCAGAACAATTTTTCTTTTTTTTTTTTATTTAATTTTTTTTTAAATTCTTATGTTAATCCCCATACATTACATCATTAGTTTTAGATGAAGTGTT
>NW_027867506.1:0-252 GCF_054177405.1 Leptonychotes weddellii | reverse complement strand
GATCCCAGGACCCTGGGATCATGACCTGAGCCAAAGGCAGATGCTTTACGACTGAGGATGAATAAACTGTAAATGTTTTTAATTTAAATTTTTTTTTTTTAAAGATTTTATTTATTTGCGAGAGAGAGAATGAGAGACAGAGAGCATGAGAGGGAGGAGGGTCAGAGGGAGAAGCAGACTCCCTGCCGAGCAGGGAGCCCGATGCGGGACTCGATCCCGGGACTCCAGGATCATGACCTGAGCCGAAGGCAG
>NW_027867505.1:0-252 GCF_054177405.1 Leptonychotes weddellii | reverse complement strand
TCCTTTCTTCGATCTCCTGTTGAGTTTGTAGGTGTTCAGAATGGTTTGATCCCTATCCAGCTGAATTCCTGAGAGGAGACGAAATCCAGGTCTCCTACTCCTCCGCCATCTTGCTCCGCCCCTCAAATCTATTTTTTTTAAGGTGGGGGGCGAGGCTGAACTATCCATGTCTCAGATAATCTCCCAGAGGGCTAGAGGACTTTATCTGGAGGCTGCACAACAGGGAACAGAGTTCAAAATTGTCTTGCAAAC
>NW_027867504.1:0-1829 GCF_054177405.1 Leptonychotes weddellii | reverse complement strand
GGGCACTGGACTTGGAAGCAAGGAAAGATAGTGCCTGACTGGCATTCCTTAGGCATTGACCTTCACTCCCAGTAGCACCCTGACTCACAAGGCATTTTATAAAAACTGATGGTGAGGGAGAATTGTACCAGTTATACCCAAATTTCAGTTTTCCAGCAAGACTTCAACTAACCAGGACCCAATCTAGAATTCTCTATTCAGCAGACCTCCCTGGTCATAGTCAGAGCTTGGGCGGTTGAAGGCTCTGAGGTTGGAATAGATCTTGCAGAGCACCATGCAGGGGCTTTGATCCAAGAGGAACACAATGACAGCAGTGGGTCAGGAGAGACACTAGCAACATGGGTAGGGAGACATGAGGCCAGCTGCCCTTCAGAAAATATGGTAGTGTTTTGGGGATGGATGGATGAGATGTATCTGGACAGAGATGGGGGCAGTGGGACAGAGAGGAACAGACGGATGGAGGGATGTTAAGGAAAAATCAATTGACATAGTTGAAGACATGGTTCTCAGACTTGAGAGGAAAGTCATGCAAACTAAGGAAATGAGGTTCCATCACTATACATAGTATGTATGTTAGTTAATGTTTCTCCTGGGAGGTAAGAGGAGAACATTTCAGGATCAAAAGTACCTGAAATTGTGCTAAATAAAAACTATGGGCCAAAAAAATGATTGTAGGAGATACAGGGGGCCATACATAGAAATGAAAGGGTTAACACGGACACACCCATCTTTATGAGGCATTAGATCATTCTGTTAATCACTGACAAATGTTAAGTCATTGCTTGCGTGTTGGCCCTTTTCAAGAAGGAAAGAATTCACAGTAATCAGGAAATATTCTCTCTCCTGACCCCGTGGTGCTGAGAGTTTGGGGCACATTCAGATGATGAAGTCCTGAACAGTCTTCCCATTTGAGCACAGCTATACTTTGAAATCACAGAGCTCTATGATAAGATAAATGAAAACTGTAGGTTACCATATAGCATATGAAGTTTTATTATATTCTTTGCCTAATAATTGTCCGTGTTTCCTTATGTGTACATAGGCTGAAAGGGTATTTGCCAAAATTTCCTGAAGTTGGTGGTGCCATGGGGTTTTCTCTTCATGTTATCATTTGCATATTATTGGAATACTTTAATAAATTTCATGAATTTCCCCAACATTTTATTAGGAAAAGTTGCATACGTCAGAAGAGATATACAGTGAACACATGTTTTAGGGAGACATTAGCCAGGACTTCAGCTGAGGGAAAGAACAACAGAGACCCAGTGTCTCAGTGAGTCAGGGGCAATGCAGAGGGTCTGAAGCCCACACCCTCTCAGTGAGGTGGCAGAGGTGGGGAGGTCTGGCTGGAGAGCAGAAAGGAGCAGAGGGGCCTAGCCTGACTGTGCCTGAGCTCATGATGTGATTCCTCAAACGCTCCAGGTGTTAAAGAGCCATGGACAAGACTACCTTGTTGGCAACACGCTGAGCAGGGCTGACATTCACCTGGTTGAACTTCTCTACATTGTGGAAGAGCTTGACCCCAGCCTTCTGGCCAACTTCCCTCTGCTGAAGGTGATCTCTCTCACAGCTTTCAGGAGGGAAGGCTCACATCTCCCTCCTCAGGATTTGACATTTGGACTCTGGGTCCATCTTGTCATGCCAAGGACATTTGAGGTGGATGCTTCCCCAAGAAGAATAGATTGTCTTCACCAGGAGAAGGACCCAGGGCTCAGCATCAACCTCCCCATCCCCATTCCATTATGGTTTCTGTCCTTGTTTTCTCTGGGGTTTCCCTTATCCAGGTGTATGCTTCGTGTGTCTGCCTGAGCGGCTCTCCTTCCTCCCGC
>NW_027867503.1:0-252 GCF_054177405.1 Leptonychotes weddellii | reverse complement strand
ATGTCAATCAAAATTTATATATATTTCCATGACATCATCCAGAGGTGTTCAGGAACATGGTCGCATTAAAGCAATGACTTGTATTTTTTTGTCCTTATAAGAGGAAAATTGACACTTTTTCAGTCGTAAGTCAGAAGGCATTCTGAATACAGTCAAGGCCTCACCAATTGTTTGTAAGGTTCAGGGTTTCTTATTTAGTGCAGCAGTAATGCAGAAGGCATCTTCACGGTCAACTCTTAGTAAGATTTTGTT
>NW_027867502.1:0-252 GCF_054177405.1 Leptonychotes weddellii | reverse complement strand
GGGCCAAGCAGAGATACTTCGAAAAAGCTTCTCTGGTAACTAATTCATACCACCCATTCACTGATGAGCACTATTGCTCTAGATAAGCTAGATGGTGACTAATAGTCCACAGGAATTAAGTTGTCAATTGGAAAGAAAAGGTTATATGCAAAGACTAGGAGTAGAACATTCAGTCAAATGGAAAACCAAGATCTCATGACGTTCAGCTCATTAATTTATGTGGCAAATATTTATGGAGAGCTTCATATGGAG
>NW_027867501.1:0-252 GCF_054177405.1 Leptonychotes weddellii | reverse complement strand
TTCTTTCTGAAATCTGTATTTTCCCTTTTAATAAAATTAAATATGGTTCATAGTATTCCAAATGACCTTTATCCTCCCACTCTGCATTTTATTTTTTTTTTTTTTAAAGATTTTATTTATTAATTTGAGAATGAGAGAGAGCACATGAGAGGGGTTAGGGTCAGAGGGAGAAGCAGACTCCCTGCCGAGCAGGGAGCCCGATGCGGGACTCGATCCAGGGACTCCAGGATCATGACCTGAGCCGAAGGCAGT
>NW_027867500.1:0-252 GCF_054177405.1 Leptonychotes weddellii | reverse complement strand
TGCATTCTGTGAATTGCGTGTTCTAAATCTTTATTTTCCTGTTGGTTGCTTGGTTTTTTCTTTCTGATTTGTACACACACTTTATGGATCTCAATCTTTTGTTAAATATTGCAGTCTCTTGCTAGTATTTTTATTTGGGGGGAAATTCATTCTATTACTTTGATGGCTTCGCGGCTTTGTGTCATCCTAAAATATATATATTTTTTTCTTCTAATACTTTTGTCATATTATATTTTGAATCTTTAATCTGTT
>NW_027867499.1:0-252 GCF_054177405.1 Leptonychotes weddellii | reverse complement strand
TTTTTTAAAATCCAGGTTCTTAAAATTTGTGATATCTAATTAGAACCCCCTCCTTTTCTTTTTTTTTTTTTTTAAAGATTTTATTTATTTATTTGAGAGAGAGAGTGAGAGAGAGAAAGAGCACAAGAGGGGGGAGCGGGAGAGGGAGAAGCAGACTCCCTGCTGAGCAGGGAGCCCGATGCGGGACTCGATCCCGGGACTCCAGGATCATGACCTGAGCCGAAGGCAGTCGCTTAACCAACTGAGCCACCC
>NW_027867498.1:0-252 GCF_054177405.1 Leptonychotes weddellii | reverse complement strand
GGAGTTCTTTCATTCTTTTATTTAGGTGAGGAAGACTTGAAGTCCTTCCCACGTTGTCAAAATATATACTAATTTCAAACTTGTTTCTAGAAGTGAAAGCAAAGCATGTTTCTGATCATTGGTCTCAACTCAGAATACTAAACTAGGATTAAGAAGGCACTCTCTCTCCCTCTCCCCTTGTGTGTGTGTGTGTGTGTGTAGGAAAGACAGCTTTTCTTAATGGTTGCAGTCAGTGTTACATGAATTTGTTTG
>NW_027867497.1:0-252 GCF_054177405.1 Leptonychotes weddellii | reverse complement strand
GGATGGGCGGGGTGGGGGGGGAGCCTGGGGGCCGCTGGGTGAGGACCTGCCGGGGGGAGCCTGGGGGCCCGCCGGGTGAGGACGGGCCGGGGGAGCCTGGGGGCCCGCTGGGTGTGGGCTGGCCGGGAGAGGAAGACCAGCAGGCCTGTGCACCCGTCAGGATGGGGTGCGCTGTGAGCATCCGTGTCCTGTGGCTGCTAGGACAAATGCCGTAAGCTGGGCGCGTAAACCAGTGCACGCTTCTCAGCTCAT
>NW_027867496.1:0-252 GCF_054177405.1 Leptonychotes weddellii | reverse complement strand
GGCTAAGCACTTGTTCATTATTTGTTTTGGGGAATGAGGTGCTCTCTTTGTTATCTTTCAATTGGATGTCATTTTTATAAACAAAAGCTATCGATTTCAGTGTATTTCTTTGCTGAGGGACGTCACTCTGGTGGCTAAGCGGGGGGTGGAACCCTCCGGGACAGTGTGGTCTCAGGACCCTGGGGGTCACAGAAAGACCAGGGGTGCCTGAGTGTGGCAGAGCTCCCAGGTAATGGAGCAGGGAAGCCGGCT
>NW_027867495.1:0-252 GCF_054177405.1 Leptonychotes weddellii | reverse complement strand
TCACCCAGTCCCCACCCCCTCCCCGTGCCCGGGTCCTGACCCCGCCTCCATGCTCAGTCCCCACCCCTGGTCTGACCCTGGCTCACCATGATCCACATTGGCTTTGACCTGATCCAGTCCCCCAGACTCCCAGCCCCCTGGCCAGGAGCCTACCTCCGGACTCCCACCGGGCCCCGCCCCTGACCTCGCCACACCGACCCCGCCTCCCTCCTCAGGCCTCGCTCACCGGCCCCACCCTGGCTCTGCCCCACC
>NW_027867494.1:0-252 GCF_054177405.1 Leptonychotes weddellii | reverse complement strand
GTATGCTCTCTCTCTCTCTTTCTCTCTCTCTCAAATAAATAAATAAAATCTTTAAAAAAAAAAAATTCCAACCTGAAACCACAGTTTCTTAGGTTCACCCTCCATTACCATTCCTTTGATACCATAAGGTTTATGACCTCAACTCCCCTAACTACTTGCTGCTTCTTGTGAAACAGATTTCAGATGGCAAAGCTAAGCTTCAGACAGGTTGAACTTGGTGTCTAGAGATACTGAAAATTGGATTTACACTTT
>NW_027867493.1:0-1829 GCF_054177405.1 Leptonychotes weddellii | reverse complement strand
CAGGGCCATAAAAATATTTCTATGTGCATCACCTAATATATTGTGATCATGTTTTCTTTCTTGCCTCCTTTCTAGAGTTAATAATTGCATTGTTTTCATTTTGTTTTCTGTGTGCTTATCACGATATTCTCTGACGGCGTTGGAAACTTTTCACTGTGATCAGATGCACTAGGTAATCTTGATCAGTTACATTGTTTTCTCCTTTGAGAGCAATCTTGTCCTGGCTAGTCTGAGATTCTTTATTTTAAGCCTGCTGTGCAGTTTTCATCCCAGAAATTCCCCCCAGAAATATTTTTCACTTCTTTCTCTCCCCCCGCTCTGGAAAATTCTAGAAATATCTTACACTTCTCTCTCTCTTTTCCCCCCTGGTTGGGTTAGATCCCTTTTTTTTTCCTGATAGAATACCCTTTGTTTTGAAGGAGCACATCCTCTAGTAGCTTTCTGACCTAGCATCTTTGAACATGTCTTTGTCCTACCGTTAAACATACATCATGGTTTCATTGAGGATGGAATTCCAGGCTGAAAATAATTTTCCCTAGACATTTTGAAGACATGACTCCATTGTTCCCTGGTTTCCAGTATTCCAGATAAATCTGATGATATTATTTCTGATTATTTATAAATGATCTCTCTATTTTTTTCCCTGGGACCTTCTCAGATTGTCTCTTTAAACCCAAAACTCTGGAATTTGACAATTATGTGCATTTGTGAGAGGCTTCAATGGATACTCTCCTTATAGAAACATATATTTTACTTCTTAATATTGCTCCCCTCTCCATTTTTTCCTATACTTTCTGGTATTTGAATTACCCAGATTAGTTTTCTAATTTTCTTTTTTAATTTTTATTTTTTTTTGAGAGAGAGAAGGAGAGAGAGAGAGTAGGCATGAGCAGGAGGGAAGGGGCAAAGTGTAGAGGGGAAGAGAGAATCCCACACAGGCTTCATGCACAGCCAGTGCAGAGCCTGGCATGGGGCTCAGTCCCACGACTCTGAGATCATGACCTGAACTGAAACCAAGAGTCTGAGGCTCAACTGACTGAGCCATCCAGGCACCCCTTTATAAATATCTTTTTTAATCTCTTGGTTGTTTTGGTCTTCTTGAGGGAGATCTTTGAGATCTTCCCAACTGTATTTTCCAACATGCGTGTACGTGTGTGTATTCCTGCTTTCACATGTTTTTAATTTTTAAGAGCTATTTTTGAAATGATATGAATGTTCCTTCTTCTAGCATTTTTTCCTCTCTGGAGAAACTAATTACAGTTTTAAAGGAATCTCTCCTTCTATTTATCTCTGTAGCTTCTGAATTCCCTTTCTCTTCAGTAGAGGCTTTTTACTAACATTTAGTCTATGAATATGTGTACGTTTAAGAGTGAGGTACACACACAAAGCTGGTGTGTTTTGTGTATGCAGCGCTTTTGAACTGGTGAACTTCGCTGTAGAAGGTTTAGCTGGGGATCCAGCCATTTGGGGACTCCAGTTTCTCTGCTTTTCTAACTCAGGGATTTCTACCTTATAAAAAAATGGCATTTCTTGTCTATTGTAGTTTTTTCTCTTGTGCTTTTTTCTTTTTATCATCAGCTTAACGTTATCATCGGCTTACATTTACCTATTCTCATACGTTAACAATGCCCTGCAAGATATTATACATTTTATGTTAAATAATATGTACAGAGTGTTATAAGTTTAGATGGCATGGAGGAGAACCTCCAACAGGGAGGTGCCAGTTCTTCTTAAAGAGAGGGTGAGGGTGTCATTAAATACTTCATAAAGAGATTGACCCTTGGCTAAGTCTTGAGAGATGAAGAGGCATTTGCTGGGCATACAAGAGG
>NW_027867492.1:0-252 GCF_054177405.1 Leptonychotes weddellii | reverse complement strand
CTAATTACAGAACATTTTTCAGAAATTATTTTAGTTTATACATTTCAGCTAATTAGCTTTAGTTAGTGTACATATTACACTGAGCAATCCTATAATGTGAATTTTAAGTGTTAGCTACATATTTTCTGATGATGAATGCTACAGATTACAGAGTAGACTAAAATATAAATAACATATGATAAGATGCATCCTGCAGGCCTTGGGAAAATGGGTGGCCTATACTCTATTCAGGTGATATAAAGATGACTAAAT
>NW_027867491.1:0-252 GCF_054177405.1 Leptonychotes weddellii | reverse complement strand
TTATGCAATTGTTTGAATTATGAGAATGCTATTAAAAGCCCATGGTTCGGGCACCTGGGTGGCTCAATCAGTTAAGCATCTGCCTTGGGCTCAGGTCATGATCCCAGGATCCTGGGATCGAGTCCCATATCAGGCTGCCTGCTCCGCGGGAAGCCTGCTTCTCCCTCTCCCACCCCACCTGCTTGTGTTCTCTCTGTCAACTATAAAAAATAAAAGCTCATGGTTCAAAGCAGCGACCCTTGCATGTTCATT
>NW_027867490.1:0-252 GCF_054177405.1 Leptonychotes weddellii | reverse complement strand
TCTAAAGTTTCTTAATTTTTTTCAGATTTTTCAGATATTACTGTTGGTATATTGAATGAAAGTTCTTTGCCATTCATGCCAGATAGGCCACTTGAAATGAAAACACTACAGCTTTCTTTAACTATATTTTCTTCTTCTACTGAAGTACAAATTTTGGGGCTTGCAATTTGTAAGGACTCAAAATTTATAGGTAAAGTTATTTGATTTAATATTTGTTTATTATCTTTATCATAATAATAGGCAAAGGATTTA
>NW_027867489.1:0-252 GCF_054177405.1 Leptonychotes weddellii | reverse complement strand
GAGAAAGGGGAACCCTCCTACATTGTTGGTGGGAATGCAAGCTGGTGAAACCACTCTGGAAATTGCACTACTGGGTATTTACCCCATAGATACAAATGTAGTGATCCAAAAGGGTATGTTCACCCCTTTGTATATAGCAGCATTGTCCACAATAGCCAAACTATGGAAAGAGCCAAGATGTCCATCGACTGATGAATGGATAGAGAAGAAGTGGTATATATATACAATGGAATATTATGCAGCCATCAAAAG
>NW_027867488.1:0-252 GCF_054177405.1 Leptonychotes weddellii | reverse complement strand
TAGAAAATTTAGAGAACAAGGGCAGGGTGAAAGGTGGAGCAAGGAAGAAAGAGAGAGAGAGAGAGAGGAATGAGTGAATGAACTGGATATAAATGAAATAGCTCCCATTCCTATTCACTAAATTCCATTAGGCGGTGAAATTTTTCTAACTCCAGAGCTTTAAGAAGTTTTTTCAAATAACTTTTTTTATTACTTTTCCTAGCATCTTGTGGTATGTTTTCATTCGTGTATTCTATTTTATTTTACTTATTT
>NW_027867487.1:0-252 GCF_054177405.1 Leptonychotes weddellii | reverse complement strand
ATCAGGCATATTCTAATTAGAGTACATTTCTCTGTTTTGAAATTCTAAATAATCCAAGAATACAAATTTTAGAAAAATTGACCTTTTAATTAATCAAAGCAGCATATACCCAGACACACATATGTATGCAGGAAGTGTACAATTTTCGTATTTACTGGGTATCCGACTGTTTAATGTTCCAAACAACCTTATGGAGGTGCCAGTATATCCCACTGAGTCTTAGAGATTAAATAACTTCCCCAAGAGGGGGGT
>NW_027867486.1:0-252 GCF_054177405.1 Leptonychotes weddellii | reverse complement strand
GAGTAAAGATCATTTGGATTATAGATCAACGAAAACGGCATGTGTGCAAATCATCAGAATGTTTTGCCGAAGGGTCTGAGAAGTGTTTTAGGTCTAGTGCATGGTCCGTTGTTCATCTGGTCTGCAAGCATCCCATGCCAGTGGCCGGGTGGCACCACTCAGGGTCGCTGGGCAGTGTTCACTGCCCACCTGCTCATGGAGTCTTCATTTGCCTCAGAGCATCAATTATGAGGATTACTTACTCCCACTACT
>NW_027867485.1:0-252 GCF_054177405.1 Leptonychotes weddellii | reverse complement strand
GATCTTGGACAAGAAACTGACGCTCAGAGCCGCAGTTTCCAAATCAATACAACGAAAGAACCTTACAGAGTTATTATGAGATTTCAACTGCTGAAGGCACACACACACACACAGCACTCAGCATAAGTCTTGGCACTGAGATCATCCTCCACCAACGTTACCTTCCTATCCTCTTTCTTCCCCACCTCCAGCACACTTCGTCTCCATCAAACCCCTAGCATTGAACTTAGCAGTTGTCACTCCTGGAACGTG
>NW_027867484.1:0-252 GCF_054177405.1 Leptonychotes weddellii | reverse complement strand
TTCATGAGAAGGACCCTGGTATCCCGGGGAAAGCAGGGGACCACAAGCGTACTACCTGGCTTCACCATTCCTCCCAAACATGGGAGAGCTCCCAGCTCTGAGGGAAGAGGCACTTGAAAGGGGCATGGAAGCACCGAGATGATTTTGACAGATGAGACCAGAAGGAGAAGGCAGAGCAGGTCGTGAGGTACACGAGACACAGGCCTGCCCTCCCCTCCCCCCACATCAGGGAAAAGGAGAAACAGGAAAGAG
>NW_027867483.1:0-252 GCF_054177405.1 Leptonychotes weddellii | reverse complement strand
GTGTTTTCCTAATGGCTGTTAAGCTTCTTTTCATGAGAATATTGGATCTCTGTGTATCTTCATTTGTGAAATATCTGTACAAAACTTGTACTCATTTTTTTTTATTCTTATGTTAATCCCCATAGATTACATCATTAGTTTTAGATGTAGTGTTCCATGATTCATTGTTTGTGCATAACACCCAGTGCTCCATGCAGAACGTGCCCTCCTCAATACCCACCACCAGGCCAACCCATCCTCCCACCCCCCTCC
>NW_027867482.1:0-1829 GCF_054177405.1 Leptonychotes weddellii | reverse complement strand
AAAGGGACTGACTCGCCAGTGCACGCAAGGGACCCAGACACACACCACACACACCGGAGGCTGTGTTGGCGAGGCAGCTAGCCTCTGGGAGTGTGGTCGAGCTTGGCCAGGTTTTGGCAAGCTGAGCGAGCCCTGGTGCTGCTAGAGGAGGCCCTCGGAGCGCCAGGACGCCCAGCCAAGTTGCCTGGCATCCCATTCTGCTCCCATGCCCGCCCAGCAACCACACTGATCTGGTGGCATGCGGGGGACTCTTTCCTTGGTCTCGTCCTTTCTTTGGGGGTACCCCTCGACGCCGTTGGGGCGGGCGCACCCCCACTTCCTTGCTGAGTGAGCGAGCCTCGCTGTTAGCTGCGCTGTTGTGGGGAGAAGGATGGCGGCACGGGGTGCCAGCGGCCCCGAGGGTCAGCGCGGTCGGCCATCTTTTGTGCTGGGCAGAGGGAGCGAGGGCCCAGGGCGGGGCCCAGGGGCAAAGGGCCGGTGGTCGGCGGGAAGGAAGAGAAGGCCCTGCGGGGCGGGAGCGCAGCCCAGGGCTGGTGGGAGAAGGTGTAGGCGTGCCCAGTCACCAGGTGGAGCCGGGTGTCCCGCGGCTTGGGCATCCAGGGCGGCCCAAGGGAATGGCGAGGGGCGGCGGCATGAGGGCCCCAAGGCCAAGAACGAGGGAGTGCACGCATGGGAGGCGGGGTGACCTCCCGCCCGCGCTGCTCCCTCCCCAACCCCGCCCCGGTCCTCGCCACCTTCGCCCACTCCCTCCCTCCGTAGAGGCCGCCCTCTGTGCTGCCTCCGCCTACCCACCCCGTTCCCATCGCCCCCCAGCGAGCCCCACTGGTTCCTGTGAGGGTGGGCCTTGTGGATTGGAGGTGGAGGAGCTGGGTGGCAGCCGCCTGTCCCTGCAGCGGGCGGCTCCAGCGGGCCTGTGAACCGCGGTGGGGTGCGTGGGGGTGAGGGGGCAGCGGGGCAGGGGGTGTCTGGAGGAAGGCTTGCTGGGCAAGGGGGGGCGGTGGAGGCACAGGGAGAAGAAGGGAGGCCGAAGGAGAAAGAAAAAAGCCAAGAAAGTAGCCTCAGAACAAGAGTCCAGGGCACCCGGGAACGGTCTCCCATCCACGTCCTGACCGCATCCGATCCTGCTTAGCTTCCGAGAGCAGGAGAGATGAGCTGCCATCAGGCCGCTCGGGCCACGGGCGCGAGAGGCTGCTGCTGCGAGCCGCAGCAGACCGCTCTGGGCCTCCGAGCCCCAGCGCGCTCCTCTCGTCAACCCCTCCGCCTGCCTTGGGCTTTGCTCCTGCGTGCCTGCGAGCCTGCCTCGGGGTGAGGTGCCTCCAGCACCTCGGAGTCGCGGAAGTCCCGGCGTTCTCCCCTAAGTGTCTCCGGACTTCCCAGCCTGACCGCCCACGCCCCCTCCGCCGCCGCTGCGGCCGCCGCCGCTGTTGTTTAGAACCCCAGATGCCTACGGGGGGCGTTCGGTCTTGGAGGCAGGCATGCGGAGTGTACTCAGCTCCCCGAACTCCACAACCGCAGCCCTGGGTCTAGCGTAGCAAGCCACCGCACCTTGCTCAAAGGTAACACGGAGTCCCGGGCGCCACCAGAGAACCTCTTCAGCAGTCCACCCCCGTGGCCCCTCCCCCGCCAAGCTTCCCCTGCCAACCGCCCCCAACACCCTCCCCCTTAAGCAGAACCGCACCGAGAGATACGGGAGGCCGGCTGCCCTAGACAGACACACAGACACACAGGGAAAGACAGAGAGACACACGGAGGGGTAGACGGAGCGAGAGAGGAAGAGAGAGACACGGGGAGACCGAGTACCCAACACACAGACCCGCTCTGAACCCCCG
>NW_027867481.1:0-252 GCF_054177405.1 Leptonychotes weddellii | reverse complement strand
GGCACTGTGGATCCAGAGTTATTTCTCTTGGAAATGGTGCTGGAAAAGGGCATATCTGTGAGATAAGTGACCGAAATTTAGATACCTCTGCAATTTCGTGTGTACTAGATACAAAGGTAATATTGATGCCACCATCTTTTTTTTTGCATTTTTTTAAATTTTATTATGTTATGTTAGTCACCATACATTACATCATTAGTTTTTGATGTAGTGATCCATGATTCATTGTTTGCGTATAACACCCAGTGCTCC
>NW_027867480.1:0-252 GCF_054177405.1 Leptonychotes weddellii | reverse complement strand
ATAGAGCTACGTTATGACCCAGCAATTGCACTATTGGGTATTTACCCCAAAAATACAAATGTAGAGATCTGAAGGGGTACGTGCACTCTGATGTTTATAGCAGCCATGTCCACAATAGCCAAACTATGGAAAGAGCCAACATGTCCATCAACAGATGAATGGATAAAGAAGCTGTGGTATATATATATATATATATATATATATACAATGGAATATTATGCAGCCTTCAAAAGGAATGAAATCTTGCCATTT
>NW_027867479.1:0-252 GCF_054177405.1 Leptonychotes weddellii | reverse complement strand
GATATTAACCTTGAGAATGCATGTGTTACACTAATAAAAATTACTGATTATATTGTTGCCCTAATTAAAATTAATAATGATCACTTCAGGGAATTTCCATTTAATTCTATGTAAATTCTAATCCTTATCCAAAGAATTATGTTATTCATGGGGAACTTCTTAAAGTTAATAAAGAAAGTACATTATTTCAATGACTCCTGACAATAACTGTTTCAATTAGAGAATATTGTTGCTATTATTAGTGTTTCACAG
>NW_027867478.1:0-252 GCF_054177405.1 Leptonychotes weddellii | reverse complement strand
ACGTGAAGCCTAAAATATTTCCATGCATTCCTTTTTTTTAATGAAAGATTTTATTTATTTATTTGAGAGAGAGAGAAAGAGAGAGAGAGAAGGAATGAGCAGTGAGGAGGGGCAGAGGCAGAGGGAGAAGCAAACTCCCGGCTGAGCAGGGGGCCTGTTGTGGGGCTCGATCCCAGGACCCTGGGACCATGACCTGAGCCGAAGGCAGACGCTTAGCCGACTGAGCCACCCAGGTGCCCCTTTCCATGCATT
>NW_027867477.1:0-252 GCF_054177405.1 Leptonychotes weddellii | reverse complement strand
TTGCCCTGTTAGTGCGCGCGCTCTCTCTCCCTGACAAATAAATAAAGAGCTTTAAAAAAAAATAGAATAAAAAATAAACAGGTATTTGTATAGGAAAAATAGCTATTTTTAATTTTTCAAAAGGCAAGTAGAAATGTTTAAAAAATACAATAGTAATGGAACAAATAAAATTAAACTCTGTTCTTACCTATTAGATGATAAATAAACATTTTGTAGAATGTATTTCCTATTCCATTTACTGAGAGCTTTTCA
>NW_027867476.1:0-252 GCF_054177405.1 Leptonychotes weddellii | reverse complement strand
GATCCACTTCCTGCTCATTAATGTTGCGGGCAGAATCCAGTTCGTAGTGACTATAAGGCCGAGGTCCCTGTTTTCCTCCTGGCTGTCAGCTGAGGCCATTCTCAGCACCTAGAAGCTGTTACACCCCTTAGCTTATGGCCTCTTTCCTCCATCTTCAAAACCAGCAACAGTGGGTCCAGTCCTTCTCACTTCACATCCAACTGACCCACTCTTCTGCCTCCCTCTTCTGTGTTTAAACTCAGTGACAGCACT
>NW_027867475.1:0-252 GCF_054177405.1 Leptonychotes weddellii | reverse complement strand
CTGGAGTCCCTGGATCGAGTCCCGCATCGGGCTCCCTGCTCGGCGGGGAGTCCGCTTCTCCCTCTGACCCTCCTCCCTCTCATGCTCTCTGTCTCTCATTCTCTCTCTCTCAAATAAATAAAAAAAATCTTTAAAAAAAAAGAATAGGTATTGATAAAGAAATATCAATAGGCAGTATAAAATGTCAATAGATACAAAATAATTGTACTATATAGTTGAGAGGATTCTTGGAAGATAGAGGCAGTGACAGTG
>NW_027867474.1:0-252 GCF_054177405.1 Leptonychotes weddellii | reverse complement strand
TGGGCTGCTTTGACTTTTCCTCTGTGAATTTACTAAATAGGCATAGACCAAACGAATCACCAGAGAAAAGAAAAGTACCTTTTAATTTCCTTTCTTCTCTAAAGTAGCTAGAAGTAGGAAGAAGAGGGGATTTTCTCTTTGTTTTCTCTACCTGAGCTTTATTTGAGTCCCGATGAATTTCAGATCTTGAAAAACTCCATTGCCCAACTAAAGTGCTTTTTTTTTTTTTTAAAGATTTTATTTATTTATTTG
>NW_027867473.1:0-252 GCF_054177405.1 Leptonychotes weddellii | reverse complement strand
TGAGCAGGGAGCCCGATGCCGGGCCACCCAAGGGCCCCCTTTCAGCACCTCTTTTTTTTTTTTTTAGATTTTATTTATTTATTTATTTGACACAGAGAGAGAGACAGCGAGAGAGGGAACACAAGCAGGGGGAGTAGGAGAGGGAGAAGCAGGCTTCCCGCTGAGCAGGGACCCAATGCGGGGCTCAATCCCACGACTCCGGGATCCTGACGTGAGCCAAAGGCAGATGCTTAACGACTGAGCTACCCAGGA
>NW_027867472.1:0-252 GCF_054177405.1 Leptonychotes weddellii | reverse complement strand
GAATACACATTCTTCTCTAGCGCACATGGAAATTCTCTGGAATAAATCACATCCTGTGTCACAAATCAGGTCTCAACCAGTACCAAAAGATTGCGATCATTCTCTGCATATTTTTGGACCACAACGCTTTGAAACTAGAACTCAATCACAAGAGGAAAGTTTGAAAGAACTCAAATACATGGAGGTTAAAGAGCATCCTACTAAAGAATGAATGGGGGCACCTGGGTGGCTCAGTCATTAAGCATCTGCCTT
>NW_027867471.1:0-1829 GCF_054177405.1 Leptonychotes weddellii | reverse complement strand
GAGAGTTGTTGCTATTCCTTTCTTCGATCTCCTGTTGAGTTTGTAGGTGTTCAGAATGGTTTGATCCCTATCCAGCTGAATTCCTGAGAGGAGACGAAATCCAGGTCTCCTACTCCTCCGCCATCTTGCTCCGCCCCCCCAGGTTGTGTATTTTTTTCCAAAGGTGTTCACAACAATTTCTCCCATGCTCCTTTGTGGTGAGACTGGCCTCCCCTTTTCAAGAGGGGGTACCTGTTTCTCTGTTTCCCTTGAATTTGGGCTGCCTGTCAACAGAATATGGTGGATGTGATGTTGTGGGGCCCCTTGAGCTGGTCCTCAAGAAGCCCTGCAGCTTCTGTCCCCTCCCCACCCCCTGGTGGGTCCTGAGAGGATGGCACGAGGAGGCTGAGCCCCCTGAGGGTGACAGTGGAGGCACCCCACCCTCTAGCCAATCCTGACAGCCAGGCACGTGAGTGGGGTCACCTTGGGCTTTCCAGCTCATCCAACCCTCCAGCTGAACAGAGATCCATGAAGCTAAGAAGCCACCCAGACAACCCACACCACTGTGAGAAATCCAGAATAGCTCTTGTTTTAAGTTCACCAGTTTTGGGGTGCTTTGGGGGTACAATAAAGGCTAAGTGCACCTAATGTGGAAATGGTGAATTTGACCAATTTCCAATCCCACCCTACCAAACCCTAGGAAGCATTTACCTCTAGTGTTCATCTGAGCCCAGCAGTTAATCTGATAATGGCAAATGGGTGACAGAGCAGGGAGAGAAGACCGTGAGAGGTGAGCTCTCATGGCAGAGACACTTAGAAAATGATTGCCTCATTACAAATTGAGAAAACGGACGCTCGCAGATGTTAAACAATATAGGGGGTATTCAAGAGCATAGGTGTTGTCACTGGCCAGACATGAATTTGACTCCTACCTTGTCATTTATTTAGTTAGCTGTGTGACCTCTTAATCTCTCAATCTGCTTGTCTGATCTGGGGAAGTTTCCTGAGGAAGTGACGTCTGAGCTGAGATCTCAAGAATAAATGGCAGTTAACTAGGTAAAGAGGGTGTGTTGGGATAAGCAATGACTGTTCTAGTCAGAGGGCCAGCAAGTTTGAAGATCCTAAAGCCATAGGGAATACAGGACTTTGGGGGAGCTGGAGTACAGAGGGCAAGGATGAGGCTGGTCCCAGGGCAGGAGACTAGAGGACACATCACATAGGGCTGTGGGGTATAGACTTTGGTCTTTACTTACAATGAGGGAAGACATGAAGAATTCTAAGTAGGGAAGTGACAGGAAAAAATGGACAGCATCTGGGATGGCTGCCTGCATCTTGGTTCTTTAAGAAACAACAGAATGAGCTCTTAGGGATGTTGGCCAGGATCTCAGGAGGCTGCATCATTCTGCTCCAGCACATTTTAGGCACAGAGTAAGAACCTGTTGAACAGATGAATGAATAAATGAGTGATTCTTCAGTGGTAAACTTTCAAGCACCTTGAAGGGCTAGGCAGGAAGGAATACTGGTGGTGGTGGTGATGGTGGTGGTGGTGGTGGTGGTAGTGATGGTGATGGTGGTGATGGTGGTGGTGATGGTGGTGGTGGTGATGGTGGTGGCGGTGGCGGTGGTGGTGACGGTGGCAGTGGCGGTGATGGTGGTGGTGATGGTGGTGACGGTGGTGGTGATGGTGGTGGTGACGGTGGTGGTGGTGGTGGTGGTAGTGATGGTGGTGATGGTGGTGGTGATGGTGGTGATGGTGGTGGTGGTGGCGGTGATGGTGAAGGTGGTGGTGATGGTGGTGATGGTGGTGGTGATGGTGGTGGTGGTGGTGGTGGTGGCGGTGATGGTGAAGG
>NW_027867470.1:0-252 GCF_054177405.1 Leptonychotes weddellii | reverse complement strand
TATTTCATAGAATTTTTCAATTTGCAAATGATATCAGTTATTTTTTGTCTGATTTTTTTTAACTAACAGCATCTATTTATTACTTTTTGTCAAAGAATGTGATATTGATTATTTCTGCTTCTCACACGTGTTAAATTTATTTTGTGACCCAAATGAATCTTTAAGCACGCCTAGACCCTGTATTAGAATGTGTGTTGTCGTTTTTAAAAATGTAGATTTTCATCTATATTGTATTAATTCTTCTCTAGCCAT
>NW_027867469.1:0-252 GCF_054177405.1 Leptonychotes weddellii | reverse complement strand
CTCCTCGTGCTCCAACGGGTCGGTCTGGAAGCAGGAAGCCCGCCTGGCCAGCATCCCTGGAAGACTCTGGGGGTACCCCCAGGACTCCTCGGCCAGCAGAGTCTTCCGAGCCACGAGCCACAGCCGCTCCTTCTCCCGCGCTGCTTGGCCATGGAGGTGGGGGCGTCCCGATGGATTCCCATGCGGCTGGTGCCCTCCCGCCTCCCAGAGCGCTTCAGAGCGCTGAAGAACGCGCAGAGAGCAATCAGCGTG
>NW_027867468.1:0-252 GCF_054177405.1 Leptonychotes weddellii | reverse complement strand
TCCCAGGGTCCTGGGATCGATCCCCGCATCGGGCTCCCTGCTCCACAGGAAGCCTGCTTCCCCCTCTCCCACTCCCCTTGCTTGTGTTCCCTCTCTCGCTGTGTCTCTCTCTGTCAAATAAATAAAATCTTTTAAAAAAATTGAAAAAAAAGAGGTAAAAAGAAACAGGTGGAATGAATTCTAACAATAGAGTTTATTTTACCCAATATGTTTATTTCAATATATAATCAATATCGACAATTATTAATGAGC
>NW_027867467.1:0-252 GCF_054177405.1 Leptonychotes weddellii | reverse complement strand
GATACATGTCTTTCTCTGATTGACTTATTTCACTCAGCATAATACCCTCCAGTTCCACCTACATCGTTCCAAATGGCAAGATTTCATTCCTTTTGATGGCTGCATAATATTCCATTGTAGATATAAACCACATCTTATTTATCCATTCATCTGTTGATGGACATCTTGGCTCTTTCCATAGTTTGGTTATTGTGGACATTGCTACTATAAACATTGGGGTGCACATACCTCTTTGGATCCCTACATTTGTAT
>NW_027867466.1:0-252 GCF_054177405.1 Leptonychotes weddellii | reverse complement strand
GTTTTATTTTGTTATTACGTGTTCACATTATACATACAAAATTAAAGTGTTTGGTTTCTTTGCTTCTTCTTTTTTTCCCCTTTTTTAATGTGCTAAGAGTTAGGAGATTATGAGTATTTGCTGATTGCTCCAAGATTCCAATATCTGCTCTTAAATTCTGATGCAATGGCCCAAAGGCATTTCTACTTAGATATCTCATCATCACTTCTAACAATTCTAGTGTTTTTAGAAAGATTTGCACTCAATCTGGCT
>NW_027867465.1:0-252 GCF_054177405.1 Leptonychotes weddellii | reverse complement strand
CCTGGGTGGCTCAGTTGGTTAAGCGACTGCCTTCGGCTCAGGTCATGATCCTGGAGTCCCTGGATCGAGTCCCGCATCGGGCTCCCTGCTCGGCAGGGAGTCTGCTTCTCCCTCTGACCCTCCCCCCTCTCATGTACTCGCTCTCTCTCATTCTCTCTCTCTCAAATAAATAAATAAAATCTTTAAAAAAAAAAAAAAGGTTGTTAGACCATATCCTTCTCCTTCTTAATTAAAAATAGAGAAATAAAGATT
>NW_027867464.1:0-252 GCF_054177405.1 Leptonychotes weddellii | reverse complement strand
TGATGATGCTGGGGATGATCATGATGATGATGATGGTGATGGTGATGGTGGTGGGGGGGATGGTGATGAAGGTGATGGTGGTGATGATGATGGGGATGATGCTGATGATGCTGGGGATGATCATGATGATGATGATGGTGATGGTGGTGATGGTGATGTGGCCTGCCTCACAGGACTGTCACAAGAGACAAATGAACTAAAGTATGCAGGACCTTGAACATTAGAATGTGTCATACAAATCATACTTGTTTT
>NW_027867463.1:0-252 GCF_054177405.1 Leptonychotes weddellii | reverse complement strand
GTCCTTTTCATGAGCTTTAATGGGCAGCTTTCAGAGAGGTGATGTGAGCCCTCTATCAAGCTTCTTGACAATACTAATTTCAGGCTTGGATTTTAATTTTGGTGAAGATATTTTTGATGCATCGAAAACATAACTACCATCTTTTCCTTTGATATTTATATCCCTTGATATTTAAGGTAGGGTCCCATCCCTGAGTTATCGATAGTGCAGAACTTTCAAGGTTTTATGTCTATTCAGAATCAATCAGGAATT
>NW_027867462.1:0-252 GCF_054177405.1 Leptonychotes weddellii | reverse complement strand
TTATGCAATTGTTTGAATTATGAGAATGCTATTAAAAGCCCATGGTTCGGGCGCCTGGGTGGCTCAATCAGTTAAGCATCTGCCTTGGGCTCAGGTCATGATCCCAGGATCCTGGGATCGAGTCCCATATCAGGCTGCCTGCTCCGCGGGAAGCCTGCTTCTCCCTCTCCCACCCCACCTGCTTGTGTTCTCTCTGTCAACTATAAAAAATAAAAGCTCATGGTTCAAAGCAGCGACCCTTGCATGTTCATT
>NW_027867461.1:0-252 GCF_054177405.1 Leptonychotes weddellii | reverse complement strand
CCATCATAATGTGAGTTGACGGACAGCTAACTCAAAAGCAGAAGATGCATGGCATTTTTCTGCATATTAAATGCACAATCAAAGAGCCATCTGCCCCAGATGATAGTGATGGAAATTGACAGATAATTCCATTAAGTATAATCTTCAAATTGAGACTTTAAGGAACAGCATGCAAGAAGATGGTATGTTAAAGATTTATCATGCTTCTGAACTATTTTTGTAAAATTATTCAAAACAGACTGAGAGTAAATT
>NW_027867460.1:0-1829 GCF_054177405.1 Leptonychotes weddellii | reverse complement strand
TGGCCATTTGGATGTCTTCTTTGGAAAAATGTCTGTTCATGTCTTCTGCCCATTTCTTGATTGGATTCTTTGTTCTTTGGGTGTTGAGTTTGATAAGTTCTTTATAGATTTTGGATACTAGCCCTTTATCTGATACGTCATTTGCAAATATCTTCTCCCATTCCGTTGGTTGTCTTTTGATTTTGTTGACTGTTTCCTTTGCTGTAGAAAAGCTTTTTATCTTGATGAAGTCCCAGTAGTTCATTTTTGCCCTTGCTTCCCTTGCCTTTGGCAATGTGTCTAGGAAGAAGTTGCTGCGGCTGAGGTCGAAGACGTTGCTGCCTGTTGTTCTCCTTTAGGATTTTGACGGACTGCTGTCTCACATTTAGGTCTTTCAACCATTTGGAGTCTATTTTTGTGTGTGGTGTAAGGAAATGGTCCAGTTTCATTCTTCTGCCTGTGGCTGTCCAATTTTCCCAACACCATTTGTTGAAGAGACTGTCTTTTTTCCACTGAACATTCTTTCCTGATTTGTTGAAGATTAGTTGACCATAGAGTTGAGGGTCCATTTGTGGGCTCTCTATTCTGTTGCATTGATCTATGTGTCTCTTTTTGTGCCAGTAACATACTTTCTTGATGACAGCTTTGTAATAGAGCTTGAAGTCTGTGTGATGCCACCAGCTTTGCTTTTCTTTTTCAACATTCCTCTGCCTATTCGGGGTCTTTTCTGGTTCCATACAAATTTGAGGATTATTCCATTTCTTTGAAAAAAGTGGATGGTATTTTGATAGGGATTGCATTAAATGTGTAGATTGCTCTAGGTAGCATTGACATCTTCACAATATTTGTTCTTCCAATCCATGAGCATGGAACGTTTTTCCATTTCTTTGTGTCTTCCTCCATTTCTTTCATAACTATTCTGAGTACAGATTCTTTGCCTCTTTGGTTAGATTTATTCCTAGGTATCTTATGGTTTTGGGTGCAGTTGTAAATAGGATTGACTCCTTAATTTCTTTCTTCTGTCTTGTTGTTGGTGTATAGGAATGCCACTGATTTCTGTGCATTGATTTTATATGCTGCCTCTTTACTGAATTCCTGCATGAGTTCTAGCAGTTCTAGCAGTTTTGGGGTGGAGTGTTTTGGGTTTTCCACATAAAGTATCGTATCATCTGCAAAGAGTGAGAGTTTGACTTCTTTGCCGATTTGGATGCCTTTGATTTCTTTTTGTTGTCTGATTGCTGTGGCTAGGACTTCTAATACTATGTTGACTTCAAAAGACAACCTGATGGAATGGGAGAAGATATTTGCAAATGACGTATCAGATAAAGGTCTAGTATCCAAAATCTATAAAGAACTTATCAAACTCAACACCCAAGGAACAAAGAATCCAATCAAGAAATGTTGACTTCTAATACTGTGTTGAATAGCAGTGGTGATAGTGGACATCCCTGCCGTGTTACTGACCTTAGGGGGAAAGCTCTATTTTTCTGCATTAAGAATGATACTGTGGGTTTTTCATGGATGGCTTTTTTGATATTGAGGTATGTGCCCTCTATCCCTATACTCTGAAGAGTTTCGATCAAGAAAGGATGCTGTACTTTGTCAAATGCTCTTTCTGCATCTATTGAGGGGATCATATGGTTCTTGTTCTTTCTTTTATTAATGTGTTGTATCACATTGATTGATTTGCGGATGTTGAATCAACCTTGCAGCCCAGGGTTAAATCCCACTTGGTCATGGTGAATAATCCTTTTAATGTACTGTTGGATCCTATTGGCTAGTATTTTGGTGAGAATTTTTGCATCCATGTTCATCAAGGATATTGGCCTGTAATTCTCCTTTCTGATGGG
>NW_027867459.1:0-252 GCF_054177405.1 Leptonychotes weddellii | reverse complement strand
CCGAGGCGATATTCGGGAGGATGGACGGCGGGGAGGGGCCTCCGTGGGCCGCTTCTGGCAAGTGATAGAGCCGGGGAGCACAAAAGCAGAACTTTTAGAAGTCGGCTCCGCTAACAGTCGGGCCACTGCTCCTCCAGCAGGGACCCAACAAGTGGCAGATCCGGGGAGACTCACCTTCCTCCCCCGGGAGGAGCCGCGCGGGAGTGCACCGCAGGGATCTGCTGGGTTTGGAGACTCCACCCAGGGTCGGGT
>NW_027867458.1:0-252 GCF_054177405.1 Leptonychotes weddellii | reverse complement strand
TAGGTAAACGTCCGACTCTTGATTTCAGCTCAGGTCATGATCTCAGGGTTGTGAGATCCAGCCCCATAATCAGGCTCTAAGTTAGGCATAGAGCCTGCTTAAGATTCTCTCTCTGCCGAAAGACATGTATCATATGATCTCATTGATATGAGGAATTCTTAATTGCAGGAAACAAACTGAGTGTTGTTGGAGTGGGGGGTGGGGTGGGAGGGATGGGGTGACTGGGTGATAGACACTGGGGAGGGTACGTGC
>NW_027867457.1:0-252 GCF_054177405.1 Leptonychotes weddellii | reverse complement strand
AAAATACCCAAGTTGCTACTTGGGGAAATTTCCCTTTTATAATTAAAGTAGATTAATTCTATACAAGTCTCACTAGGGAAATCTACTTTTTAAAATATTTTCTTTCCTGTTCCTGTTTCCTCTTAATATGTCTTTTGATTCTGCTTTTTGGGAGTTATTTCCTCTTTTCAACTCCCAACATTTCATTGATTTAAAAAAAATATTTTCCTACTCTATCATTTCCAATTTGATTGATTTTTAAATGTTCTTTTT
>NW_027867456.1:0-252 GCF_054177405.1 Leptonychotes weddellii | reverse complement strand
TGATGGCTGCATAATATTCCATTGTATATATATACCACATCTTCTTTATCCATTCATCTGTCGATGGACATCTTGGCTCTTTCCACAGTTTGGCTATTGTGGACATTGCTGCTATAAACATCGGGGTGCACGTACCCCTTCGGATCCCTACTTTTGTATCTTTGGGGTAAATACCCAGTAGTGCAATTGCTGGATCATAGGGTAGCTCTATTTTCAACTTTTTGAGGAACCTCCATACAGTTTTCCAGAGTG
>NW_027867455.1:0-252 GCF_054177405.1 Leptonychotes weddellii | reverse complement strand
AATCTAGAAAATTTAGAGAACAAGGGCAGGGTGAAAGGTGGAGCAAGGAAGAAAGAGAGAGAGAGAGGAATGAGTGAATGAACTGGATATAAATGAAATAGCTCCCATTCCTATTCACTAAATTCCATTAGGCGGTGAAATTTTTCTAACTCCAGAGCTTTAAGAAGTTTTTTCAAATAACTTTTTTTATTACTTTTCCTAGCATCTTGTGGTATGTTTTCATTCGTGTATTCTATTTTATTTTACTTATTT
>NW_027867454.1:0-252 GCF_054177405.1 Leptonychotes weddellii | reverse complement strand
ATGGAGTTGGGGAAGAATGGCAAGTAACTGCTAAGGGAAACAGGGTTTCTTTGGGGGGTAATTAAAATGTTCTAAAGTTGATGGTGGTGATGGCTTCCCACCTCTGTGAGTATGCTAAAAACCATAGATTGTTCTCTTTAAATGGGTGAATTTTGTGTTATGTGAACTGTATTTCCATAAAGCTGTAAAAAAAAAAAAAATACAAAACCATGTTAATTTGATGCAATTTTATTTTTTTTTAAAGTTCTGTAT
>NW_027867453.1:0-252 GCF_054177405.1 Leptonychotes weddellii | reverse complement strand
TCCGAGACCGGACTAGCAGGCAGGAAGTTCAGCAGCTTTGGAAGAAGAGGAGGGGGAAGGCAGAGGGAGTGTGCAGGGGGGAGGCTGTGCTGCAGTGCAAGCTCAGCAAAGGCTGTACCCCACCCCACGGGGAGCTCTGCAACCGGCACAGAGTTTCAGAGTTGCCAGGTTGAGGCGGGAGAGCCAGCCCTTATGCCCCGGCTCCACCGGTCACGGGGTGTGGTCTGCCTAGGGACGGAGTGAGTGTCCTTG
>NW_027867452.1:0-252 GCF_054177405.1 Leptonychotes weddellii | reverse complement strand
TGACACATGTCGCAGCCAGATCGCCCTCACATCCTCCCCTGTACTTGGAATAGACCGTAAACACCATTCCATGTGAGATCTGGCGCCTGCCAGGCTCTCTGACTTTATCTCTTGCCATCCCTCCCCTATTCTCCCACCCCGTGAGTCTCTCCTGTAGCACTTAAACACTATTTCTGATTATGTTTTTCTGTTTATTTGTTCAATCTTTCTTTTCCACTGGACAATCAGTGCTTCAGTGACAGTGACTTTATG
>NW_027867451.1:0-252 GCF_054177405.1 Leptonychotes weddellii | reverse complement strand
GAGAGGGGGTAGGGTCAGAGGGAGAAGCAGACTCCCTGCCGAGCAGGGAGCCCGATGCGAGACTCGATCCCGGGACTCCAGGATCATGACCTGAGCCGAAGGCAGTCGCTCAACTGACTGAGCCACCCAGACGCCCCGACAAATCAATGTATTTTCTAATGGCAAGGTCCCACCTGCCCTAGTTATTGAAGGAAAGAGTATGCAGTTCGTAGTAACACCCACACATAAGTAAATGAAACATGATTATGCAAG
>NW_027867450.1:0-252 GCF_054177405.1 Leptonychotes weddellii | reverse complement strand
CTTCAGAGTCCCTTGACCTTCAGAGGCAAGCTCCAGGTGGGCCCCCCCCCCCCAGCAGGTTCCGGCAGGCCCCTCCTCCTGAGGCTCCCTGTCCTCTGCACACTTCAGGCTCTGCCCTGGGGCATGTGGTCAAAAGGGTCCCCTACAGCCCTTGCCAGGGAGGATGCCTGCCCTCGTCCAACCCAGACAAAACCTGCTGTTCTTGCGTTACCATAGAAACAGTTTCAGGACAAGGCTGAGCTCCTCCTCCCT
>NW_027867449.1:0-1829 GCF_054177405.1 Leptonychotes weddellii | reverse complement strand
CCCCACCGCTCTAGCAACCCTCAGTTTGTTTCCTGAGATTAAGAATTCCTCATATCAGTGAGGTCATATGATACATGTCTTTCTCTGATTGACTTATTTCAGTTAGCATAATACCCTCTAGTTCCATCCACGTTGTTGCAAATGGCAAGATTTCATTTTTTGATGGCTGCATAATATTCCATTGTGTATATATATATACACCACATCTTCTTTATCCATTAATCTGTCGATGGACATCTTGGCTCTTTCCATAGTTTGGCTATTGTGGACATTGCTGCTATAAACATTGGGGTGCCCGTCTCCCTTCAGATCACTACATTTGTATCTTCGGGGTAAATACCCAGTAGTGCAATTCCTGGGTTGTAGGGCAGCTCTATTTTCAACTTTTTGAGGAACCTCCATACAGTTTTCCAGAGTGGCTGCACCAGCTTGCATTCCCACCAACAGTGTAGGAGGGTTCCCCTTTCTCCGTATCCCCACCAACATCTGTCGTTTCCTGACTTAATTTTAGCCATTCTGACTGGTGTGAGGTGGTATCTCATTGAGGTTTTGATCTGGATAAAATACATCATTTTTTGATGCAAAGGGAAAATAAATCTTCCTACCTGCCAGCCTAGTGTATTGCTTCATAAATTGGGATCCAGGAAGGTGGTAATGAAATCTTGGAAGACATTCTAATAACTGAAAAAGCCCCACAGAGGTACATTTATAGAGAATAAAGCTGCCCAAGATAATCAAAGTGCCAGGAGTTTGGGGTGTTTTTGTTGTTGGTCGTTGATGTTGTTCTTCTTGATTTGCTTTTTCTGGAATTATAGCAGATGCTGTGGTAACTGCTCCCCCCCGGAGAGCCCCTGCCCCTATTGTACCAGGAAGCTCTTGAACTAGCCAGACTCAGCAGGTGTAGGCATCCAATTGTTACTAAATAATATCCTAAGTAGCAAATAAAAGGATCTTCACCAAAACAAATTTTGAATAATATCTGTCTATAAAGTTCTCAATCTTACACCCACTGCTATTTTAAAAGAAACAATCAGGGGCACCTGGGTGGCTCAGTCAGTTGAGATCCAACTCTTGGTTTGGGCTCAGGTCATGATCTCAGGGTCCTGGGATCAAGTCCTGGGCGGAGCTCTGCACTCAGTGGGGAGTCCGCTTGGGGATTCTCTCCTCTTCCTCTCCCTCTGCCCCTCCCCCTGCCTCACGCACATTCTCTCCCGCAAATAAATAAATCTTTAAAAGGAATAATCAGTTTAGGACCTGGTAAAGAAAAGGAAGTGATCTTTGGCTACAAAGTTACCTAAACCATTTTAGACCAATTGCAGGAGAAGGCTGACTGAACACAGAACGCCCAGACTCTGAGCACAGTTGTGAGACTTGCCCACAAGAAGTGATAGTTACTTTGCTGCAACATGATTGGTAGATGAACTTGAAAACTCTTCCCTTTCCTATTTACCCTTTATATACTTGATGATCTGTGGGGAATTTTAAGAAGACTGCTTTTATGACTGTGTCTTAAAAATTGTAAGACAGGGCGGCTGGCCCGCTAAGTCAGTAGAGCATAAGTCTTGATCTCAGGGTTGTGAGTTTGAGCTCTACGTTGAGGGTAGAATTTACTTTTTTTTTTTTTAAGATTAATTTTTTTTTATTCTTATGTTAATCCCCATACATTACATCATTAGTTTTAGATGTAGTGTTCCATGATTCATTGTTTGTGCATAACACCCAGTGCTCCATGCAGAATGTGCCCTCCTCAATACCCATCACCAGGCTAACCCATCCTCCCAACCCCCTCCCCTCTAGAACCCTCAGTTTGTTTTTCAGAGTCCATCGTC
>NW_027867448.1:0-13185 GCF_054177405.1 Leptonychotes weddellii | reverse complement strand
AAAGTATCATATCATCTGGAGAGAGTGAGAGTTTGACTTCTTCTTTGCCGATTTGGATGCCTTTTATTTCTTTTTGTTGTCTGATTGCTGTGGCTAGGACTTCTAGTACTATGTTGAATAGCAGTGGTGATAGTGGACATCCCTGCCGTGTTCCTGACCTTAGGGGGACAGCTTTCAGTTTTTCCCCATTGAGAATGATATTCGCTGTGAGTTTTTCATAGATGGCTTTTATGATATTGAGGTATGTACTCTCTATCCCTATACTCTGAAGAGTTTTAATCAAGAAAGGATGCTGCACTTTGTCAAATGCTTTTTCTGCATCTATGGAGGGGATCATATGGTTCTTGTTCTTTCTTTTATTAATGTATTGTATCACATTGATTGATTTGCAGATGTTGAACCAATAATAATATAATAATATAAAAAAACTGGAAACATAGTAGCAACAGACAAAAATATAAATATTAAAATATAAATTTTAAATAAACACTTGCTTAAAAGTATGTCTTTAAAATCAATAAGGGTTTATGTGGTTTAAAAAGTCACAGTGGAGTTTAATATACATTTGACTATCAATTGATACTTAAAAAAAAGATTTATTTATTTTTGAGAGAGAGAAAGAGAGTGGGTGAGTGGGGGGGCAGGGGGAGAGGGAGAGAGAGAATCTTAAGCAGGCTCTGTGCTCAGCACGGTGCCCGATACAGGGCTTGATCTCACAACCCTGAGATCATGACCTGAGCCAAAATGAAGAGTTGGATGCTTAACCAACTGTGCCACCCAGGTGCCCATGTAGTTGGATACTTTTAATACCAATCAGAAACATCAGCATCTTGTACATGGAAGATCAAAGGAAGAAACCCCAGAGAAAGGAAACTCTGACTGTGTCACTAGCTTACTGTGTATTGTTAGACAGTATGTATATATATATATATATATATATATATATATATATATATATATATATAACCTCTTTGAGTCTGTTTCCTCATTTACAAATGGTGACAATAAAGGTAACCATATTTACCTAATCTTAACTGAAAGACACAAATGATGATATGGTGAACAAGTCAGATGTGGTTCTTAAAAAGAAGTTATTACAAACCATGACTCAGTCCTGGCCATATAGAGTGCTTGGAGCAGGGTGGAGTAGAGGAGTGTGATACAGAGGAAGACCCAGGAGAAGAAGGAGGAGAGATCTCCCCTCATAGAATTGGCAGTGTTCCTTTCCCTTAGGAGTCAGAGGCCAGAAGTTTTCAACAAAATGACCTCTGAGAATACTAAACTTCAGTAGAATCCTAAGCAGAGGTCAGAATTCAAAGGAGTTGAAACCTTAGAGAACAATATTGGGAATAACGTTTCAAGACAGAGAATGAAGACTGCAGGGGCAGAACTGTGGGGAAAATGGACTATACAGAAGGAATGGAGAGAATCAGGTGAATTCTCTAGCAACAGAGCTAGCTAGCAGGGATGAGGCAAAAAACAGAGCTAGTTACCCTCGTGTATCAGATCACACAATAGATGAGACCTAGCTCCAGATGTCCTGGGTAAAGGGGAGCCAATCATGAAGACCACCCACTTTCAAAGGTATATGCATCCTGCTATTCCTGGGTCCTCAGGTTCTATGACTTTGATGTGTCATACAACAGCATATGCCTATCTTTGCAGGTGAATCATTCAAACATATTTTCAGGCTAGGCTTTTATTCCTGATTTTACAAAGTGGAGAAATGTCTGGGGCTAGGCCTGGGTAGAAACTGACAGATCTAGGATATCCTATGATCAAAAACTGATCACTTTTATTAACATATACAACAATAAGCATGGCAATAGCATTCAAAAAAAAGTAGCATAAAAACCAGATCCAAATAAATGTGTACTTGAGATTTAAGGGTTTTTTTTTTTTTTTTTGTATTTCCAAAATACCCAAATAATTAAGTAGGGACAGTAGAGAGACTCCATAGCTCTCAAATGGCTACTCAGGTTTGTCTCTGGGAAATATCAGGTTGCTAACACTCTTGCTTTAACAATGCTAAAAATAACACCACAATCCATTTCAAGAGTAGGGAAGAAAAAATGAAAAAGATTAACTAGATGATGTGTCAGCAATGATTGAAAAGAACCCAAATGAATCATTTGGAGCTGTCACTGCTGAGAGACAAGTTCTGATGTCTTGACCTGTTTCATAAAGGCCGCTAACATCTACAGCTATATACACATAGAGTTTGGGGTTATGAAGCCCACTTGAAGTAATGTGAAGTCGGCTGGTACTTCTGGTCACATCAAAGAATGAATCAATTTGTTGCAAATAGATGAAAATGTCATGTTTCCCAGAATGTGGCTATAAAATCCTTAACCCCCTTCACTCACAGCCCTGTGTCATTGAACGCCTGTATCACTAAATTTTCTTTTTCACTAGTGGGCTGTCTTACTATAAATACTGTGCAAACAAATGCCACAGTTAGCATTTAACCCATCTCCGTGGGTGAATTCACTCATTCAGTAAGTTTTTATTGTTTACTAAGTGCTGGGTAATCCTCTAAGCCCTGGGATATGTACATATATGAACGAGACCAAGTCCTCACCGTCAAGAAAGGTAGACTCTAGCTCCCGAGGTACACCCAATTGCTTACCTCCCAATAGAGATTCCAGTGCTGATGAGAGTGAAATCGGTCCCTGCTCCTTTATCTTCCCCAGCATTCTACGCACACATCTATGGTGCCAGTTAGCATACCAGATTGAATTGTAGGCTAACTAGGATACCCTGTGAGGCTGTGAGCAACTTGGGAGGAGCCAGAGTGCTGAGTGAAGAGAATCCTTCAACTGAGATCCTAGGGAGGTAACTGCGTGTATCATCTGTTCCACACTCACTCACCAAGGATCTAAGCCAGGAGGGCAGGGGCCTTATCTTGCTTGTGGCTGTATCTCCAGTGCCTAGGACAGTGCCTGGAATATTCTAGGCACTCAATAAACATCAGTTGAGTTCATAAATTAACAAAGAAATCAGTTTTCTGATTTCTAGGTTCTGGTTCTTTGTACTACTTTGTGCACTGTGTTCTTGTTCATTTCATGGGGCATGTGGCAAAATTCCCAAGAGAGAGGGTACTGCTGTAGCTTCTGCCAGAATATTGGCACCAGTGTAGTTTGTAAACTGGATTATATGTTGGCACATTGTCTACTCCATACCCATGGCTATGACTCTAACTGATTCATGCCCTTATAGCCAGCACCCAGCAAGAGAGAGCTTCAAGCCCCTAAGCCCTATTCATGGCTTGAGTCCTTGACCATTTTTCCTTGATTTTGCTTTGTTTCCTGACTTCTTCTTCTTTTTCCCTGGTTTCTTCTTTCTTGCATTACTTTTCATTTTGGACCCTGCATTCACCCCCTTGGATCTGCAATTGCTTCTCTGGCTCTGGAAGTCATAGGACTGTGCTGAAATTGCCTTGTACTATCCAGGCTGGTTTGGCTACCCTCAGTAACTCCATTTCTTGATAAGGCCGTCAAATGCCATAATCCTCTTCAGAGTTGGCTCCCATGGCTGACATCCACTCATATTGGCTTAATCCAGTCACCAAGAAGAGGGATCAGACACAACAGGCATTCAATAAATGTTTGTTCATTTGAATTCACTCATAATAGTGGATACAAGATGGGGTCACTTCCTGCCTCACAGCAATCCCTTCAGTGACCATGCCTGTGTTCTTCTCCTTCCTTTGGAGGAATTCTCTTCTGCCCCCAAACACATTGTCTAAATGGAATCTCCTATTTTCTTATATCACACACCTCCCTAGTCATAGTTAATGATCAAAGAAGGGAGAAATTGGCCAAACCCTAGCAAAGCATGTGACCTAGAATTTACCTTAACTCTCTTATCAGAACAACCTTGGAGGACTTGGAAAATGAGAGCAGAACCTGGAACCATGTGATTAGCTGATCAAATCAGTCCTTCTCCACTCAAAAAGTTAGTCAACAAAGGAATGTCTTCAACTCCTTTTGCTACCCCTGTCCATCAGGGTGAAGTATGTGCATACTTGTGTGCTTTCTTTTTCTCCCTTTATTGAATGGGAGTTTTTATTGATATTATATTCTGCTTCCACTATTATATATTGATTATTTTGTGGGTGGATAAATTTCTCATTTAGTCTTAGAGTATATGCATATAAAGAACCACACTTGGGGGCACCTGGGTGGCTCAGTCGGTTAAGCGTCTGCCTTCGGCTCAGGTCACAGTCTCAGGGTCCTGGGATCGAGCCCCACATCAGGTTCTCTGCTCAGCAGGAAGTCTGCTTGTCCCTCTCCTTCTGTCCCTCCCCTCTGCTTGTGCATGCTTTCTCTCTCTCAAAGTAGTCCAATCAGATTATTTTTCCTGAGATTTTTCATATTCCTCTGGTAGCCATATATCCAGCTTCATAGGGAAGGATGTGAACGCTCAGAAGCAGAAGTGAGAGATGGAGAAAAACAGAATGAGAGAGAGGGAGGGAAAGAGAAGAAAGAGCAGCAGGTTCTGACAGCGGACAAGCCCCTGCTTCCAGTTCCAGGGTGTTTTGATTATTGCCTTCTGGAAGCTCCGTTCATTTCTTCATTCATTTTTATGAACACTTTGCAGCCTTCCAAAACATATTCCTTTTATCTAGGCTACTTTAAATTAGATGTCTCTTGCCTAACAACTGTAACAGTCCACACCAATATAATATACTAGTTTGTAATCCATTATTCGGTGATGAAATTAAAAATTAAAAAAAATTAATGGAACAAAATTAATAGAATATTTCTGAGTGCATCACATGAAGTGTTGGTTTGACACGTGCATGCACGTGTGTGTGTTGCACACACATGCTGGATTACTAAGAACATCATGCTCAAAAATGTTTGAAAGCCATGGCATGAAAGCATTTAAATCTGTGACTCAGTGGGGCCACTTGAAGAGTGTTAAGAAATCAGTCTAGATCATTTTGTTTTTAATGAGCAACCCAGGTATGTGGGAGGTGAAAAAAGCCTCGAGAAAGGCTGAGTCATTAAAGACACTTCTCTGTACTTGAAGCGAAATATTCTCCCCAAAGTGACACTGTGGAATAATTCATGCCTATGAATTTGGTGAGGACTGGAAACCAAAAGGCCAGAAAGAAGTTCCTTTCAGTAGCTACAGCCTCACAAGCTGCAAGAGTTCCAATTACCCAGGTGATTGGCTTAGTGTGAAAGCTCCATATTATGCAAAATACGAGGAAGGATCCGAGGAAGTTAATAGAATCAAGGCAGTGATGAGTGCACAATCATAGCAGGATAACGGGTGTGCAGCAAGACTCATTTTGAAAAATAAAGCGATCAGGATGACTTAGTTATGAGTGGACACCTAAGCTAATTTCCTGCAGCGCTGCTGGAATATCATGTGCCTCCAATTGCTGGAATTCTGCTCCAGAGGGAAGCATTCAGTCTCTAAATAAAAGTTGCCATGAAATAACAGACTTATTACTGAAGCGGATAACTTTGGTTGAGTGACAGTTACAGTTGCTCTATGGTGAAGGGATAGGAAATGAATCCGTGTCAAGTTGAGGCTAAAGTAGGGATATAGGGAGCAGCGTCTCAGCTGAAGGAGATCCTGCCACTGATCCAATTACCTGGAGGGAAAATGCAATCTTCATAATAGAAACTCGAACTGTAGGAGGGTTTTAGGTACGCTTGAGGGTGGGGGCCAACTCTGTCAAGACGCTAGAGCAGCACTGCCCGATAGAGTTTTCGATGATGACAGAGGAGTTCTGTGCTGTCCTCTACAGTAGCAACTAGCCATATTTGACTACTGAACCCTTGAAATAAGCCTAGTGAGACTGAGGAATTGAATTTTTAAATTCAATTTCAGTTGAATTAATTTGCACTCAAGTTTAAATAACCGCATGTGGCTACTGTCCTCCATAATGCACAGCAGAGGTTAGCCCGTGAGACGTCTGAGTGTTTAGGAGGCAGCTACCTGGTGGCGGGTCTGAACCCCCTGCCTGGAAATGGGCCGGGAGCTAGGGGGAATGCAGTTGGTTAGGTTAGAGTGGTGCACCATGGTTAGGTTCCTCAATGCACTGTCAGGCACTCCTTACTTCCTACACACTCCTATTCCTTGAATTCTCACCTGTATCTGGAGAGGTCCTTTGCAAAATCCCTCTGATTTGGGCTCAGGGGATTCACCGGAAGGAATCTATCTACAGGATGACTTGGGTGTTAAAAGGGGACGAGGGGCGCCTGGGTGGTTCTGTCTGTGTAGCATCTGACTCTTGATTGAACCTCAGGTCTTGATCTCAGGGTTGTGATTTCAAGCCCTGCACTGGGCTCGGTGTAGAGCCTACTCTGAAGAAAAGGGGGTAGGCGGGGAGGGGAGCATTCTTGGGTTCTAGGGTTTATACTTGCAGGAGGAATCAAAATAAAAGCATTTTACCCAAAGGTATGTAAAAGTTTCAAACTTTAAGTGAAACTATTAATTTTGCCTTACGGACCGACTAAACAAAAACATTTTGTTGTATTGTATGTTTAAAGAGACATAAATTGAGCTAAAACAATGTGTCTAAGTAGACATAGCGTCTCACTGGAGTCTAATTCATATAATATTGGACCTGCTAACTGACTCCAAACAAGTTTCTTATGTTCTGTACAAAAAAAAAAAAAAAATGGTGTCATTATCCTCCCACAAGTTATCTCTGTGAAAAACTCAAAAACAATTTTTTGTAAAATTAAAAAAAAACTTTTTTTTTTTTTAAGATTTTATTTATTTATTTGCGAGAGAGAGAATGAGAGACAGAGAGCATGAGAGGGAGGAGGGTCAGAGGGAGAAGCAGACTCCCTGCCGAGCAGGGAGCCCGATGCGGGACTCGATCCCAGGACTCCAGGATCATGACCTGAGCCGAAGGCAGTCGCTTAACCAACTGAGCCACCCAGGCGCCCTAAAAAAAAACTTTTAAAAAAAGTATTGTACAGGCTTTACTTGTCCATTATAGAAAACTGATAAGATACAAGTAATCAAAAAGGAGGAAAAATCATTGCTCCTGCCATGGAAACTATGGTTAAATTTTGTGATATGTACCGCTAGAGAATTTTTTGTGCTATATGACTAATAAAGTCCTTTATACATGCATGCACCCACATGTATATTAAATGAGATCACCTAGCGTAATTGTAATTTTTTTTCCATGTAAAACAGATAAAAGGTTTGTTTCAAAACATACACAGTTGTATACATTTTGTAATTTTTTAAGGATGCATTATATTTCATTGTGTGGATAAATCAGAACTAATTTAGCCATCCTCCTGTTGTATATTTAGGTTTACTTTTTCACCCACCATCATAAAGAGTACTCCGTAGAACATTATTGTATCTATGCAAGTATTTCCTTTAAGGTATTCTTTTGACTGGATAGTTACATTTGAGAGGTAATAAAATAAAATAGGATGATCCCTGTCTTCAACATCAATAATGATAACAGCTGAGATTATTGAGCCCTTACTATGTGCTAAATATTATTCTAATTGCTATGTGAGTTTACTTCTTGTGCACTCCTGTTCCTTGATTTCTCACCTATATTTGGGGAGGTCATTTAAAAATAATTAATTTGAATAAGTGTTACTATTATACCCATTTTACATAGGGTAAAACTGAGGCACAGGGGAATTTATTCACTTGCTCAAGACCATTTCATTACTGAAGAGAAATCTGGATTTAAATCCAAACAGTCTGACTCTAGTCTGCCCTGAACCAGAATCTCTACTCTGCTTCCTCGCCATAAATTTTGCTTTGGGTGCTCACATTAGAGATTCCTTTCACCATTATTTCTCATCTACAGGGCTGTCTCTTGGGCTTTTGCTACTCTAAGCACATTGGAAAATATGCCACCACTCAAATATCAAAAGGTTGCCAATGGATAAAAGGAACTCTTCAGTTTTGGGTAATCCCAGTTTCAGACGTAGGAAAAGATAAACACTCAACAACAGCAAAGAATGATGGCATCAGTAATTACAGTAGCTAGTATTTTTCTCCTATTTCTATGGTAGTGTTCTTTTAATTGGGCCTCATGGTATAATTTCACTTATCACATTCGTTTTTCCCGTTGGATTACATGGGAGGAGGGGTGATGATCCATATCCTATCGATTTCTGTTGCATAGGGCCTAGAACAGTGTGTTTTAATCTCCATGGAAATGTAAACACATGATCTTGTGACCTTATTTTGGTCATAAATTGCGTTCATAGGTTCCGTAGCTTCAACACATAAAGAAGCAACCTTGGTCTGTGATGTTATGATACAGTAAGAAATAGGTATTTTGGGTTTGTCCCTGCTTTTTGACCCACAGCTCCTAAAAACCCTTGTAATTTCCTGACAGTTGTGATAGGAGCATCATCTGTTACAATATCTGGTCTTAGTCCCAGTTCCTGACACAAGAGCTTCCAAGACCCTTGGAATCTCAGGAGAGATGAGTGTCTTTTTTGTATGCTAATGAGATGGCTGGTAGCTGGGGCTCCTAGGTAGCATCAGGATGTGCTTCGCAGAAAGATCAAAACAGGATTAGAGGGTTAGAACTTCCAGCTCCACCTCCCAACCTCCAGTGACAGGAGAAGGGCTAGAGATTAAGTTAATCACCCATGGCTAATGATTTAATCAATCGTGTCCATGTAATAGAAACGCCATTAAAAAAACAACAACTCCTAAAAGATGGGGTTCAGAGAGCTTCTGGGTTGGGGAACACATTGAGGCGCCAGAAGGGTGGTGGACCCAGAGAGGGCTTGGATGTTCTCCAGCCTTTCCTCCCATACCTTGCCCTGTACATCTCTTGTATAGGGTTGTTCCTGAGTTGCATCCTTTATTTAATAGTAACTAAACTGTTATTCTGCATTCTGGGAGCCATTCTAGCAAGTTATCAAACCAGAGGAGGAGGTCATAGTAATTGCTGGTCCATCAGAAGTGCGGGAGGCCCCAGAGACTAGCGACTGGTATCTGAGGTTGGGAGGCAGTCTCGTGGGACTGAGGCTTTTACCTGGAGAGTCTGATGGCTGTCTTAGTGTCTGGAGAGTTGGAGAATTGGTTGGTGTGGGGAACAAAACCTCACACATTTGCTATCAGAAGTGCTTGTGAGTAGAAAAACAGACCAGCATGTCTGTTTCCTAAATGACCATTGATTTCTAAGAATCCTGGCTCCTGAGCTGTGGCAGATCCTGCAGTGGGGACCCTTTGAGGTGGTTCTCAAAAGACAATGCAATATGAACATGTAAGGTCTCATTTATGTAAAAATCCTATGAAGGGACTGGATTTTTTTTCTCACCTTATATTATCATCTTATGCTCTCCCTGATGGCAAAAATCAAGAATCAGCCTAAAGTTACATATGACTTCACTAAATCAGAGAAGTTAGGTTTTACCAGTATGGTAAATGCTCAAAGATATTTTTTTTTTAGATTTTTTTTTCTTATGTTAATCCCCATACATTACATCATTAGTTTTAAAAGATATTTTAATATTTAAAATATTGCAAGGGGAATTCAGAAAAATGAGTGGCCATAGGGATGTTGCATGGGCATGTCCACTTTTCAATCCCATTCCTATGTCCTGCTCATTTTAATTAGCAGTTGAACCAAATATTAAAACACATTAGAACATCAGTTGCATTTGCCTTTTTGTTTGAAAGTGCAGGCATATCTGCTGAGAAATCTCGGATGTGACAATGCAATCAAGACTTTAGAAAAAGCGTAGCCAAATGCAATTTATATCAGTGCTCAGAGAAAATTGATTGTGATATTATTCATTTTTCTCTGCATTCATTTCTCAATGCATGCATATAAAAATGTTACTTTCTAACTCATGGACTATAGACACTATAGATTATATGAAATTGGCCATACATTTAAGATTTTAGAATCTTAGGGAAAAAAACCATGTCCTACATAGTGCTCCATCTGAAATAAAAATATCCATATAAAGAGAATTTGTGCTTCCACTAGGCAGGAATCTGCCTACTCTATACTACATTACATTAGCATGAGTGCTTGCTGTGTACCAGCATGGCGGGTAGTCCCCACTGGCAGTGGGAGTCATGGAGGGACTAAAGCTGCAGCGGAAACCCCCATTTATATGTGTGAACCAACCCCTCCCCTTCCTATCTCCATATTTTTAAAAGTGTGGCCAACGGAGCCCCAGAAGACAATTGTGGCCTTTGCCTGGGAAGGGTCCCTAAAAGCAGAAAACAGTCTTGCAAGAGATTGTCAATAAAAAGGATCAGTTCTCAGGGGCACCTGGGTGGCTCAGTTGGTTAAGCAACTGCTTTCGGCTCAGGTCATGATTCTGGAGTCCTAGGATCGAGTCCCGCATCGGGCTCCCTGCTCAGCAAGGAGTTTGCTTCTCCCTCTGACCCTCCTCCCTCTCCTGCTCTCTGTCTCTCATTCTCTCTCTCTCTCAAATAAATAAATAAAATCTTTAAATAAAAAGGATCAGTTTTCGTCAATTCATAACCTCATAAATACATTCAGTTTTTTTTTTTTTTTTTAAGATTTTATTTATTTCAGAGGGAGAACAAGAGTGAGAGCGAGAGTGAGAGTCGGGAGCAGAGGGAGAAGGACAAGCAGACTCTGCACTGAGTGTGGAGTGTGGTGAGGGGCTAGATCCTACGACCCTGAGATCATGACCTGAGCCTGAACCAAGAGTCCGGCACTTAACGGACTGAGCCACCCAGGCACCCTGCATTCAGTTTTTATAACATGAAGTTTTTGTGGCAAAACATCTCCTCATTGCTACATAGAGAAATGGGGCATAAAAGAACCAGCTGTAATCATTAAATCTAAAAGTTTCTAGAGATTGAAACACAAACTATGATAAAATAGGACTCAAGATATGAAAGAGTCTGATCTGGTCCCTGACCTAAGGGTTCCCTAGGATGAAATGTTTCTTCTTTCTTTATAACAACTTTATAGAGATACAATTACCATACCATACAATTCACTCATTTAAAGCATACAATTCAAAGGTTCTTAGCATATTCAGAGTTAGGCAACCATCACCACCATCAACCCTAGAATATTTTCATTTCCTTCAAATAAACTCTGCACTACTAAGTTGTCACCCCCAAATCTCCCCTCACCCCCTCTGGCCCTGGGCAAACACTAATCTAGTTTTTGTCTATACAGATTTTCCCATTATGTACATTTTATATAAATGTAATCATACAATATATGGTCCTTTGTGACTGGCTTTTTTCACAAGCGGGAGGAGCAGAGGCAGAAGGAGAGAGAATCTCAAGCAGACTCCATGCTGAGCACAGAGTCCCACGAGGGGCTCGATCCCAGGACCCTGAGATCATGACTTGAGCAGAAACCAAGAGTCAGATATTTAACTGACTGAGCCACCCAGTCGCCCCTAATTACGTTTTCTTGATCTTCTCTTTAGAAGCCAATTATCTACATATTATTAAAATCTCCACCCCCTATGTACATCTATTAGATTGCATACATTCTTTCTTTTTGGCTTGGAATTCACCATTTATTTTCATTTTTCTGTACTTAGTATATATATGCACTTTACAATATTGTTTGGGTAAAAGGGATGGGTTTTGTCACAGTTTTAAAGAAGCCACTAATGACAGCAGATTTGAATTCCATAAGTGTTTGTTGTGGTTTCTCCAGCTCTCAACTAGGCCTGAGATGGATCTAGTCTGCCACAAAAATCACAGTGCTTCCTTGAGTGTAATTATGTATCTTCATGTGTAACAGCTCTTTCTTGACTAAACAGAATATCGCCAACACTAAACTGGTACAACAGTCAGGGGTCTCGATCTCTTTCATCATTGAATTCAACCAAGTGCCACAAAAATACAATTTAAGCCAATTTTCATGATTTTATTCTTGTCTATGCTGATATTTTCTGACTTCTGAGTTTCTTTGCCTGAATATCAGAGCATCGAAGAAGTTTCCATGCTTTTAAAATTTCAGTATCTCTCTCCATGTCGATGGGTGGAAAAGCCAGGACTTTTTTGTATTTCAGTTTGTACAATTCCTTTGGAGAACTATGGGACATTTTAGTTGTTTCTGGCACCTGATTTGCATATGCATTCTACACTTTTCTTTCATTCCAAATTTTTTAAGAGAATCAGAGTTTACACTTTCAGGAACCTAAATGTCTAGTGGACAGGAGAAAGGTGAAACAAAGCAGGTACTCTATATATCTTGAATGCAAAAAAACAGTTTAAAAAGTGAAAATAAGTATGATTTATTACTACCTATGTGCCAAGAATTGCATTAAACACCTTACATGCATTTCATTTTTTTTTGTTTTCCTAGAATATTTACTTTTGTTTTTATTGGGGAATCCATTTTAATATGCTGCTCTTTTTAAAGTGAACTATTTCCCATTCAAGTATAAAATATGTTTATCACTTAAAAAATTAAAAACAGAGAGGCAGAAAGCAGAAAAAAAAAACCAGTTGTATGCATTTCATTCTTAAGGCAACCACATCCGGTAGACAACCTCATCCCCATTTTAAAGATGAGTAAGTTGAAGGGTTCAGGAGTTAAGAAACTTGCCTAATTAAAAGCTCAAATTTATAAATAGTGGATGTGAGATTTGAATCCATGTTTTGTCTAAATTTGAAAGCTGACTGAATTGATGCATCAATGTATAATGAAGTTATTCTGCCATGGGACAAGAAGTCCATAATAAAAGCGTGAAGGGGGAGTGACTAACTTTGCTTGGGGGCATTGTGGAAGATGAGAGAACGGAGGAGGCCTCAGAGCTGGTCACTGGGCAGAAAGCAAAAGCTGGATATGTGGTTGCCTCGGGCCACTGCGGATGAAAGAAGTGCAGGACGGGAAGTTGCTATTATAGGCAGCAGGCAGCATTGCTCTCAGCCTGTGTCTGCGTGGGGAACGGTTCAAGGGGCAAAGGGGCCACAGCACATCCGACAGCTGCAAGTGGTCAGTACGTGTGTGCACTTGGGAAGCAAAGAGAGAAGAGGATGGAATAGCAGGTTGGGCTAAATAGGTTTCCAAAGGGCTGTTATGTTAGTATAGAGACTGGATGAGAAGCATGTAGACTCCCCAATTAGCTAGGGCAGGAATCCAGGTAGGGGCCGGGTGGGAGTGGGAGAGGAGATGGATCTGAGCTGTGCTGACTGGTGAGAGCAGCAGAATGTCAGGCCGGGGGGAATTTAGAGTCCACACGGTGTCTCTCAATGAAG
>NW_027867447.1:0-1352 GCF_054177405.1 Leptonychotes weddellii | reverse complement strand
AAAAAAAAATCTGTTTTCAGCTTTCCTAGCATCCTGATCAATCTGATTCTGTGAGAAAAGTGAGAAACATATCCCATAAGAAATATAATTTGATATGTTTCAACATTTGCCAGAAAATCCAGTATGTATTTACTGTCTCCTATTTTGGAGTGGCACTTAAATATGTATCTTCATTTATAATATAGAAATTTGCAATGTGAGTAATGAGTCATTCTCACTTCTTCCCCTTAATATCTATCCCATTAATCATTTTCAAACTTATATTCCATTAATCATTTTCAAACTTATATCTCAAGCCACTGAATGTTGAATTAAGAATGGATTCTTTCTAGAGAGGGTTAAAAAGAGAACTTTATGCATATTTGTGATTTTAATATATCTCATTTATAGAATAAACATGGAAAGTTCATTGATCAGGAATCTGATCAATTATTATTACCTCTTCTTTGGAGAAAACAAAGAGAAAAAGAACAAGGGAGCATTTCTTGGCTTGCAACATCAGGCTGAAAGCTCCTTTTATTTATCACCAGGCATGTCCTTCTGTATCACTGGAAATGCTCTTAAAAATTATACTGTCTGATATTAATATAGCCAGTACAGCTTTCTTTTGATTAATGTTCATAAGGTATATCTATTTGTTTCTTTCTTCTTCTTCCTTTTTTTTTTTTTTTTTTTTTGGCTTGTGACTATCTACATCTTCATATTTAAAGTGGGTTTCTTGCAGTCAGTGTATAGTTGAGTATTGCCATTTCTTAATGAAATCTGAAAACCTCTCACTTTGTATAGTGATTTCAAGACCATTTACATTTAATGTAGTTTTAATATTGCTGCAGTTAAATCCAGCATCCTGTTAGCTGTTTTTTGTTAGACACCTCTTTTCTTTATTATTTTTTGTTTCTCTTTTCTGGCCTTTAGATTACATATTTATAATGATTCAATTTTATTTCAAATATTGGTTTACTAGTAATAGATATTTTTATAATCTGAGTGGTTACTTATGTTTCACAATGCACATCTTTTTTTTTTTTTTTTAAGATTTTATTTATTTGAGAGAGACAGAGAGAGAGAGAATGAAGGCACACAGAGGGAGAAGCAGACTCCCTGCCAAGCAGAGAGCATGACATGGGGCTCAATCCCAGGACCCTGAGATCATGACCTGAGCCAAAGGCAGATGCTTAACCAACTAAGCCACTAAGGTGCCCCTGCAATGTACATCTTTAGCAATCACAACCCACCTTTAAATATAACACCACTTCACATGTGCTTTGAGAATCTCATACCAATATATTTCTATTTCTCATTTCCTATTCTTTGAATTCTTCTTGCCATATGTTTTAGTTCATATATTGCCA
>NW_027867446.1:0-252 GCF_054177405.1 Leptonychotes weddellii | reverse complement strand
CTCTTCCTTCCCAGAGGAGAGGGGGCCAGGCTGGTCTGCCCTTCTCGATCCTGTCCTGGCACCACTGGCTTCTGGAGGTGCTTGAGTGAAATAAGGGATGGGGCCCCCACACCTCCATGACTATGTTGGTTCTTACCTTCAGTGAATGTTTATGGAACATCACATGGTCGTAGGCATAGTGCTAAGTGCTGAGGTCATATGGAGCTCCTGACCTTGGGCAATCACCATAGTGGAGGAGATCTTTATGACTGG
>NW_027867445.1:0-252 GCF_054177405.1 Leptonychotes weddellii | reverse complement strand
CTGACTGGGGGTAAGTGTAAGTCTCCTTGAGGCATATCTTTGGTTGTAAAGAAGCAGGTTAAATGCCCTTTTTAGCTAAATAAATGCAAGGCAATTAGGTAAAGATTGCCTAGGGAGTGAGACAGAATAGGGCCCCTTTTTGTAAACAGTATTGCCACTCCAAATGGAATTGTTACTTAGGGAAAGTTACAAAACGGTGCCTGAAATCAAGGAATTTCTTGGGTGGAAGAGGAATAAAAGACCTTGTATCTT
>NW_027867444.1:0-252 GCF_054177405.1 Leptonychotes weddellii | reverse complement strand
TTCTTTCTGAAATCTGTATTTTCCCTTTTAATAAAATTAAATATGGTTCATATTATTCCAAATGACCTTTATCCTCCCACTCTGCATTTTATTTTTTTTTTTTTTAAAGATTTTATTTATTAATTTGAGAATGAGAGAGAGCACATGAGAGGGGTTAGGGTCAGAGGGAGAAGCAGACTCCCTGCCGAGCAGGGAGCCCGATGCGGGACTCGATCCAGGGACTCCAGGATCATGACCTGAGCCGAAGGCAGT
>NW_027867443.1:0-252 GCF_054177405.1 Leptonychotes weddellii | reverse complement strand
CTGCTTTATAAAGACAATCTTAAGGTAAAGATTCTTTTTTTTTTCCTTTTAAGAACATGGTGGTGAAAACTAAAATGAAGACTAGTATAGTTGGATGCCACTGCTATGATTTGTGGAATGACGTCAGCATGTCTCCTATTGTTTTTGTACCAACAGGGCAAATGTCAATGCAGTAGAAGGCCAATAACATCTTAGAGTTGTTTTTAAATAATTTTTGACATTGCAAATCCCCTGAAAGTGTCCAAGTGTGCT
>NW_027867442.1:0-252 GCF_054177405.1 Leptonychotes weddellii | reverse complement strand
TAAGTGAGAAGAAATGACCATGTCACATGTACAGGCAGATGGGGATGTAGAAACTGTCACTTCCAAGCCAGTATGCATGGCAAAAGTAGAGTTATCTTGAGATGGGCACTATGTCATTGTCATGGCAAAGAGACAGGGGGACTGAAGTTCCAATGACCAGATAAGGTCGCAGCCATGGCTGCCTGGTCTGGAGGCAAACGGGCAGAGGTTGCTAGCTCCATCCAATAAGTATGTCCTGGAGAGACTGTGGAG
>NW_027867441.1:0-252 GCF_054177405.1 Leptonychotes weddellii | reverse complement strand
TGCATTCTGTGAATTGCGTGTTCTAAATCTTTATTTTCCTGTTGGTTGCTTGTTTTTTTCTTTCTGATTTGTACACACACTTTATGGATCTCAATCTTTTGTTAAATATTGCAGTCTCTTGCTAGTATTTTTATTTGGGGGGAAATTCATTCTATTACTTTGATGGCTTCGCGGCTTTGTGTCATCCTAAAATATATATATTTTTTTCTTCTAATACTTTTGTCATATTATATTTTGAATCTTTAATCTGTT
>NW_027867440.1:0-252 GCF_054177405.1 Leptonychotes weddellii | reverse complement strand
GCAGTCTTCCTTGAATCACCTCAAAAATATATTCCATATGAACAGAGATACATTTTTTTTTTTTAAGATTTATTTATTTGAGAGTGAGAACACAAATGAGAGCAGCGAGGAGCATAGGGAGAGAGAAACTTTAGCAGACTCCTCACTGAGCTCAGAGCCCGACGGGGGGCTCAGCTCAATCTCACGACCTGAGATCTCAACCCTGAGATCACGACCTGAGCCAAAACCAAGAGTCTGATGCTTAACTGACTG
>NW_027867439.1:0-252 GCF_054177405.1 Leptonychotes weddellii | reverse complement strand
TGCTTTTCGGGGTACCTGTAATTAATTCATCCCCACGTTCTGACAGAGGTGTTACTTGAACAGAGCACGTGTCCCCTCTAGGGCAAACACGGGGCCACCCGTGTCCTTTGTGTCCAGGTGCCACCTGTCCCGGCGCCGCCCACCCCTCGGCGCCCACCAGGCTGGTGCTCCGGGCTCGCGCCAGGCCGGGGTTGGGGGGTGCATCCTCCAGCCGCGTGCACGGGAGGCTCGCAAGGGTTCCTGGAATAGGGG
>NW_027867438.1:0-252 GCF_054177405.1 Leptonychotes weddellii | reverse complement strand
GGCAGGTTTCTTCTGGAAGAGGCTGCATCTAAGGTCGGACTGCCGTGACGAAATACTAGAGACTGGATTGGCTCATACACAACAGCAATCTATGACCGTTCTGGAGGCTGAAAGTCCAAGGTCAAGTACCAGACTGCCAAGTTCTCCTTGTAGCTTCACCTGGCAGGAAGAGAGCAAGCTAGCTCCCTGGCCTCTTCTTAGGAGGATATGAATGGCACTCAGAAGCCCCCCACTCTCACGACCTAAGCACCT
>NW_027867437.1:0-252 GCF_054177405.1 Leptonychotes weddellii | reverse complement strand
TACCCTGTTAGCATTTTGTTCTTTCATTCATCTGTTCTCACCTGGACAAAATAACAAGATGGAAAAACTCACCTCAACAAAAAGGAACAATAGGCAGTACTGACTGCCAGGGACCTAATCAATACAGACATTAGTAAGATGTCAGAACAAGAGTTCAGAATGATGATTATAAAGATACTAGCTGGGCTTGAAAAAAGCACGGAAGATACTAGAGAAACCCTTTCTGGAGAAATAAAAGAACTAAAATCTAAC
>NW_027867436.1:0-1829 GCF_054177405.1 Leptonychotes weddellii | reverse complement strand
TGCCCATGGAACATTCTCCAGAATAGATCACCCGTCCTAGCTCACAAATCAGCTCTCAACCAGTACCAAAAGATTGGGATCATTCCCTGCATAGTTTCAGACCACAATGCTTTGAAACCAGAACTCAATCACAAGAGGAAAGTCAGGAAGAACTCAAATACATGGACACTAAAGAGCATCCTACTAAAGAATGAATGGGACAACCAGGACATTAAAGAGGAATTAAAAGAATTCATGGAAACAAATGCAAATGAAAACACAACTGTTCAAAATCTTTGGGATGCAGCAAAGGCAGTCCTAAGAGGAAAGCATATAGCAATACAAGCCTGTCTCAAGAAACAAGAATGGTCTCAAATACACAACCTACCCTGCACTTAAGGAGTTGGAGAAAGAACAGCAAATAAAGCCTAAACCCAGCAGGAGAAGAGAAATCATAAAGATCAGAGCAGAAATCAATGACATAGAAACCAAAAGAACAGTAGAACAGATCAACGAAACTAGGAGCTGGTTCTTTGAAAGAATTAACAAGATTGAGAAACCCCTGGCCAGACTTACCAAAAGAAAAGATAAAGGACCCAAATCAACAAAATCATGAATGAATGAGGAGAGATGACAACCAACCCCAAAGAAATACAAACAATTATAAGAACATATTATGAGCAACTCTATGCCAGCAAATTAGATAACCTGGAAGAAATGGATGCATTCCTAGAGATTATCAACTACCAAAACTGAATCAGGAAGAAATAGAAAACCTGAACAGACCTATAACCACTAAGGAAATTGAAGCAGAAATAAAAAATCTCCCAAAAAACAAAGCCCAGGACCAGATGGCTTCCCAGGGGAATTTTACCAAACATTTAAAGAAGAATTAATACCTATTCTTCTGAAACTGTTCCAAAAAATAGAAATGGAAGGAAAACTTCCAAACTCGTTTTATGAGGCCACCATTACCTTGATCCCCAAACCAGACAAAGACCCCATCAAAAAGAAGAATTACAGACCAATATCCTTGATGAACATGGATGCAAAAATTCTCACCAAAATACTAGCCAATAGGATCCAACAGTACATTAAAAGGATTATTCACCACGACCAAGTGGGATTTATCCCTGGGCTGCAAGGTTGGTTCAACATCTGCAAATCAATCAATGTGATACAATACATTAACAAAAGAAAGAACAAGAACGATATGATCCTCTCAATAGATGCAGAAAAAGCATTTGACAAAGTACAGCATCCTTTCTTGATCAAAACTCTTCAGAGTATAGGGATAGAGAGTACATACCTCAATATCACAAAAGCCATCTATGAAAAACCCACAGAGAGTATCCTTCTCAATGGGGAAAAACTGAGAGCTTTCCCACTAGGTCAGGAACACGGCAGGGATGTCCACTATCACCACTGGTATTCAACATAGTACTAGAAGTCCTAGCCACGGCAATCAGACAACAAAAAGAAAGAAAAGGCATCCAAGTCGGCAAAGAAGAGGTCAAACTCTCACTCTTTGCAGATGGTATGATACTTCATGTGGAAAACCCAAAGGACTCCACCCCAAAACTGCCAGACCTCATACAGGAATTCAGTAAAGTGACAGGATATAGAATCAATGCACAGAAATCAGTGGCATTCCTATACACCAACAACAAGACAGAAGAAAGAGAACTTAAGGAGTCGATCCCATTTACAACTGCACCCAAAACCATAAGATATCTAGGAATATCTAACCAAAGAGACAAAGAATCTGTACTCAGAAAACTGTAAAATACTCATGAAAGAAATTGAGGAAGACATAAAGAAATGGAAAAACATCCCATGCTCATGGATTG
>NW_027867435.1:0-252 GCF_054177405.1 Leptonychotes weddellii | reverse complement strand
TGGGAGAGGGAGAAGCAGGCTTCCTGCCGGGCAGGGAGCCCGATGTGGGACTCGATCCCGGGACCCTGGGATCATGACCTGAGGTGAAGGCAGACGCTTAACGACTGAGCCACCCAGGCGCCCCGGAAGAACTTTTTTTTAACACCTTGAAAAGTATGAAGCATATTTTATAATGGTCGTGTCCTCAGAAAACTGGAATAGTGCTCCAGTTTATTGGTTTCCTGGTATAATAGAATAATGGGCTACACAGAC
>NW_027867434.1:0-252 GCF_054177405.1 Leptonychotes weddellii | reverse complement strand
CCTCACTGACTGCATTCTGTGGAGGAAGCCGAAGGGGGAAAGGAACAGGGGATGAGATGAGACAGTACTCATCACTGCCACCACCATCATCACCACCATCACCATCATCACCATCATCACCACCATCAGCACCATCAGCACCATCATCAGCACCATCACCATCATCACCACCATCATTATCATCATCATCATCACCATCATCACCACCATCACCACCATCACCATCACCATCAGCACCATCAGCACCACCAT
>NW_027867433.1:0-252 GCF_054177405.1 Leptonychotes weddellii | reverse complement strand
CCTTTACAGATTTATGCTCCATGTAGGCAGAGTTATTTGGCTTTGCAAATACGCATAAAAATTCGTGAGTTAAAGGTCTCTATTTTCCTAGCATATATTCTAGAGGGGGAGAGAGAAGAAAAAGGAGAGAGAGGAAGAGCGAGAGAGAGAGAAAGAGGCTAAGAAGGAGAAGGAGGAGGAAGAGAGAAAGGAACAGAAGAGAAATGGGTAGAAGGAAGAGGGAGAGAGGTGTCTTGGGTCTTTTGGATAATT
>NW_027867432.1:0-252 GCF_054177405.1 Leptonychotes weddellii | reverse complement strand
TGGTGCTACAGGGAACAAGGTGGGAGCAGGGCCCACATGGTGTCAGTCACCACGGGGAGTTTGGCTCTGACCAAGACGGGAGCCATAGGAGGCTTTCAAGCAAAGAAGCCCAGGAACTGCTGTCCTGTTCGAAGGCTCACTCTCCCGCTTTTGATACTGGATCTCATCCAATCCGCACAGCGGCCCTGCGCTCACTCTGCAGGTGACCAGGTGAGGGCTGGGTGCTCCCGGGCCCTTGCCTGCCCTCCCTGC
>NW_027867431.1:0-252 GCF_054177405.1 Leptonychotes weddellii | reverse complement strand
TATGAAGTTGCAGTTTTCGTAGGTTCAACCTAGGGTGTGGTCTGTCCAATACCCTGGCCTCTCAGTTCCTTGACCTTTTGTCTATCAGCTCCCGTGGATCATACCATCTCAGCCTTTCTCAAGTGGGGTTCTGAGAGAGAAGTAGGCCTAATGCCCAAGACAGCCATTGTATGTAATGAATTAACCTCTGTCCTTTGCCTCTCGAATGGTACCAGTTATGTACCATCCTTGGGAGAAGTAAGAAACTGCCAG
>NW_027867430.1:0-252 GCF_054177405.1 Leptonychotes weddellii | reverse complement strand
TTCTCTAAGTCTTGGGATGATTTAATTTTACCTACAGTTTAAAAAAAAAAAGTAGTACACTATGACAAAATACTGTTCCCTCCTTATAAAACAATTAATGTGGCAACTCAAGCTTTTCTAATTATGTTTAGTATCAAGATAATTTATTTTGGTTATTCAGGAATGAAATTCAAAAATTAAAGTTGACAATGGGCATGAAGTCATGTTTCCCTCCCCAAGCAGGTTCCTCCCAGCGTATTCCTACTTTCAAGT
>NW_027867429.1:0-252 GCF_054177405.1 Leptonychotes weddellii | reverse complement strand
GGCCCTGTCGTAAATGAGGGCCCGACGTCCGCGGGGCCCGACGGCAGAGCGAACTGACAGAAATGAGGTTCTTGCGCCCCCTCCCCTCCGGTGAGGACCATGTCGTAAAAGCGAGGTCCCGACGTACGTGTGATCCTGAAACAAGACGGAAATAAAAGCCCCTAAGTGAGGCCCCAACACAAACGCGGGCCGGAAGGGCGGGCCCGAAGGGTGGGTCCCACGCAAATGCGGGCCGGAAGGGCGGGCCCGAAG
>NW_027867428.1:0-252 GCF_054177405.1 Leptonychotes weddellii | reverse complement strand
TGGCTTTTATAGGGGGCACCTGGGTGGCTCAGTCAGTTCAGCGTTTGCCTTTGATCCCAGGGTCCTGGAATTGAGCCCTACATCGGGCTCCCTGCTCTGCGGAAAGCCTACTTCTTCCTCTCCCTCTGCTGCTCCCCCTGCTTGTGCTCTCTCTCTCTGTCAAATAAATAAATAAAATCTTTTTTAAAAATGGCTTTTTTAAAAAAATTTTATTATGTTATGTTAGTCACCATACAATACATCATTAGTTTT
>NW_027867427.1:0-252 GCF_054177405.1 Leptonychotes weddellii | reverse complement strand
TTTTCATTCCAACGAACACCAGTTGTTCTGTACCAGCTTCTTTCTTTATCCTCGTCTTCTTATCCTGCACTTTCCCTGGACGTGGGGACATTGTTCGGAAGAAATATGGGAGTTCACCTGACCTAGACAAGCCTCTGCTGTTAGTGAAAATACCACAATAGGGGTGACTTCTGCTTCACGTTTGTTTCTTCCTTAATTACAGTTTCATTAGGCCTAGAGGGAGTGGCCACACCTAGGGCTTTTATGAACCGT
>NW_027867426.1:0-252 GCF_054177405.1 Leptonychotes weddellii | reverse complement strand
GAGTGCCTCTTTCCTGAAGAAGCTGAGGCGGGGGCCTTCAGGTCAGGCTCACGCTTCGCTAAGCTGAAGGGAAGCCTGAGTAGAGATGGCTTTCACAAAGGACCCAGCAGTCTCTAGGAGAAGGCACCCAGGCAGCCAGGGCAGGATCAGGGGGAGGGAGGGAAGAGGGGGCTGGGATGTCGGGGGCTTGCAGAGACAGTACACTAGGTACCCAGACTCATGCTTTTCAGTGCTGTTCCTGAGAGGTGACTG
>NW_027867425.1:0-1829 GCF_054177405.1 Leptonychotes weddellii | reverse complement strand
GATTGATTTGCGAATGTTGAACAACCCTTGCATCCCTGGGATAAATCCCACTTGTTCGTGGTGGATGATCCTTTTAATGTATTGTTGGATCCTATTAGCTAGGATTTTGTTGAGGATTTTGGAATCCATATTCATCAGGGATATCGGTCTGAAATTCTCCTTTTTGATGGGGTCTTTGCCTGGTTTGGGGATTAAGGTAATGCTGGCCTCATAGAATAAGGCTAGGAGGATAGGTATTATTTATTCTTTGAATGTTTGGTAGAATTTCCCAGGGAATCCATCAGGCCCTGGACTCTTGTTTTTTGGGAGGTTTTTGATCACTGCTTCAATCTCGTTACTGGTTATTGTCTGAATCTATTCAGGTTGTCAATTTCTTCCTGTTTCAGTCTTGGGAGTTCATAGATTTCCAGGAAGGCATCCATTTCTTCCAGATTGCTTAATTTATTGGCATATAGTTGTTGATAATAATTTCTAGTAATTGTTTCTATTTCCTTGGTGTTAGTCGTGATCTTTCCCCTTTCATTCATAATTTTATTAATTTGGGTCCTTTCTCTTTTCTTTTGGAGAAGTCTGGCCAGTGGTTTATCGATCTTATTAATTCTTTCAAAGAACCAGCTTCTAGTTTTGTTGATCTGACCTACTGTGTTTCTGGTTTTAATTCAATGATCTCTGCTCTAATCTTAATTATTTCTCTTCTAATGAGTGGCTGAGGCATCATTTGTTGCTTTTTCTCTAGTTCTTTAAGGTGTAAAGTTAGTTGCTGAATTTGGGATTTTTCCATTTTTTTGAGTGAGGCTTGGATGACTATGTATTTCCCCCTTAGGACCGCCTTTGCAGTATCCCAAAGGTTTTGGACCAATGTGTTGTCATTCTCATTGGTTTCCATGAATTGTTTAAGTTCTTCTTTGATTTCCTGGTTGACCCAAACATTCTTGAGCAGAGTGGTCTTTAGCTTCCAAGTGTTTGAATTTCTTCCAAATTTTTTCTTGTGATTGAGTTCCAGTTTTAAAAAGCATTATGGACTGAGAACATGCAGGGAATAATCTCAGTCTTTTGGTATCAGTTGAGGCCTGATTTGTGACCCAGTATGTGGTCTATTTTGGAGAAAGTTCCATATGCACTCGAGAAGAACGAGTATTCTGTTGTTTTAGGGTGGAAAGTTCCATATATATCTATGAGGTCCATCTCGTCCAGTGTGTCATTCAAAGCTCTTGTTTCTTTGTTGATTTTCTGCTTAGATGATCTGTCCATTGCTGAGAGTGGAGTATTGAGGTCTCCTACAATTAACGTATTTTTATCAATATGACTGTTTTGGTTAACAGTTGCCTTATGTAGATGGCTGCTCCCATGTTGGGGGCATAGATATTTACAATTGTTAGATCTTCTTGTTGGCTAGACCCTTTAAGAATGATATAGTGTCCTTCTTTGTCTCTAACTACCGTCTTTAGCTTAAAATCAAATTTGTCTTTTATAAGAATTGCTACCCCAGCTTTCTTTTGAGGTCTGTTGGCATAGAAGATGGAACTCCATCCCTTCACTTTCAGTCTGGATGTATCTTTAGGTTCAAAATGAGTCTCTTGTAGACAGCATATGGATGGGTCCTGTCTTTCTATCCCATCTGCAACCTTGTGCCGTTTTATGGGAGTATTTAGGCCATTCATGTTGAGAGTGATTATTGAAAGATACGAATTTATTGTCATCATGTTGCCTGTGAAGACCTTGTTTTTATAGATTGTCCCTATAAATTTCTGTTGTATATCACTCTTGGGGTCTTTCTCCTTTTATAGAACCCCCCTTAATATTTCTTGCAGGGCCGGCTTAGTGGTCAC
>NW_027867424.1:0-252 GCF_054177405.1 Leptonychotes weddellii | reverse complement strand
ATGCATCTTAACAATTACTGGCCTTTGTGGAACTTGAGCAATTACATTATCTCTGTCCCTTGTCCCCTGCAAAACCCTTGGGGTGATTCCTCAGAGGTCCTCAGCTTCCCTCAGCCCAGCTGAGATTTTTGTAACTCTCGTGCCAGTTGTGACAAGCCACCCATTTGATACTGGAAATCCTGCAGGCGGACTTAGATCAGTTAGTAATTATCTCTGAGGCTGTCTAACAATTACTCATTTATTTAGCAACGT
>NW_027867422.1:0-252 GCF_054177405.1 Leptonychotes weddellii | reverse complement strand
TTGTCAACATCAACATATTTATTAATTTGTCCAATGCTAAAATTGATACAAAGTGAAATTAGAATCACTCCATCAGTACCACCAATGATAACAAACAAAGTCAGATTTGTCATCCTTTTATTCTTTAGAATATATCTCATGGATAGTCAATGATCAGAGCATGATATTTTAAAGAGTTACACACTAATTATTTCTCTATCTTTGATTTTTACCCCTGTGGTTTGTTCAGTGTGAAATACTGTTACTTCATTT
>NW_027867421.1:0-252 GCF_054177405.1 Leptonychotes weddellii | reverse complement strand
ATTTCTGGGGCATTTCATCCTCTGTCATAACAGAGGGTGAAATCCTGCATTTCTCTTTGGCTCTAATCTCAACTACTCTGCTAAAGTCAGGTTACATACTACTGATTTCCTCCAAATTCCACAACACTCTTTGTCCAAAATAGAATTGATCATCTTACATACACATATACTTGCCTCTTCCCCTGACTTCCCCATTCCTCTTAAGGGCACTCATCTGCTCAGCCACTGGGGCTGGAAACCATAGCATTATCT
>NW_027867420.1:0-252 GCF_054177405.1 Leptonychotes weddellii | reverse complement strand
GGGGGACGGGGGATATGTGTTGGAGGAAACCCCCAGGCCCCTGCAAGGTTTCTGTCTGGAGCCCCACAGAGACACCGGGGGCGGGGGAGCCTGGGGGCGTGGCAGGGAGAATGGAGACTCCCCATGGCCAGGTCAAGGTGGGACACCCGCGGGTCCTCACTGGTAATGTCGGTGTGAAATACCGTTTCAGAGAGCATCACGTGGGTCTTTCGAAGACCCTCCGGGACGGCAGTCAGAAGAGGGGAGCAGGGC
>NW_027867419.1:0-252 GCF_054177405.1 Leptonychotes weddellii | reverse complement strand
GAAGCCCTTTCAGTGGAAAGCATTCTGTTCAAAGACCAGTGTGTGTGGGGGGGCCAACACCAAGGTGGGGCTGGCAGACAGCATTAATTATGTCTCTATTGCTGGTCACTGGTGTCACAAAAGAGACTTAGAGCCAAACTCTGCCAAGAAAGAAAGAGAGAGGGAGGGAGGGAGGAAGGAAGAAGAGAGAGAGAGAGAGAGAAAGGAAGGAAGGAAGGAAGAAAGAAAGAAAGGAGGGAGGGAGGGAGGAAG
>NW_027867418.1:0-252 GCF_054177405.1 Leptonychotes weddellii | reverse complement strand
TGACCTGAGCCAAAACCAAGAGTCGGTCGCTTAACTGTGCCACACAGGCACCGCTGGAAACATTATTTTTAATAAAATATTTTAGATAAACAAAAATTTATAAAGGATAAAATGATGAATAATATGTACCATCCAAATTAAGAAAGAAAAATCAAAAACACAGATGAGGTGCCTTGTGTAACCATTCCTGAGACATTTCGGTAAGTCTTGTCTTTAAAATCCTAGCTGGGTAGACTTCTTATAGGACCTATC
>NW_027867417.1:0-252 GCF_054177405.1 Leptonychotes weddellii | reverse complement strand
TGAAAAACCCACAGCAAATATCATCCTCAGTGGGGAAAAGCTGAGAGCCTCTCCTTTAAGATCAGGAACACGACAAGGATGCCCACTCTCGCCACTATTGTCCAACATAGTACTAGAAGTCCTAGCAACAACAATCAGACAACAAAAAGAAATAAAAGGTATTCAAATTGGCAAAAAAGAAGCCAAACTCTCGTTCTTCGCAGATGACATGATACTTTATGTGGAAAATCCAAAAGACTCCACCCCCAAATT
>NW_027867416.1:0-252 GCF_054177405.1 Leptonychotes weddellii | reverse complement strand
TCACCCAGTCCCCACCCCCTCCCCGTGCCCGGGTCCTGACCCCGCCTCCATGGTCAGTCCCCACCCCTGGTCTGACCCTGGCTCACCATGATCCACATTGGCTTTGACCTGATCCAGTCCCCCAGACTCCCAGCCCCCTGGCCAGGAGCCTACCTCCGGACTCCCACCGGGCCCCGCCCCTGACCTCGCCACACCGACCCCGCCTCCCTCCTCAGGCCTCGCTCACCGGCCCCACCCTGGCTCTGCCCCACC
>NW_027867415.1:0-252 GCF_054177405.1 Leptonychotes weddellii | reverse complement strand
CAGGTTCCAGAATGACCCTGTGTTAAAAAGCCACTTTTTCAACCCAGAAAGTAGGTGGTATGCATCTGACTCTAAGAACGATTGATTGATTTTAAAAAAGTGTAGGACATGTATTTTTTTAACCATTGAGAGTGCCCCCACCCCCTCCAAAAAAACCCCCTTAGGATTCTTCCCCCAAAGAGCCCCAGGGACAATTTAATGATGTGTACGAAATTCAGAGGAATCTGTGTTAGTTTGATGCTTCTGAGCCCT
>NW_027867414.1:0-1829 GCF_054177405.1 Leptonychotes weddellii | reverse complement strand
AAAAGGAGACAAAAGTAATTTCAAATCATAGGAATTACATGGATGTCTCACATGGAATGCCAATTATTCAGTTATTTGGCGGAATATGTTTTGTAATGATATTTGGGATTTTGGCAAATTAACTCCCTGTTAATTTGTAAACATTCAGGTGTTTCTCCCAAAATAATTCTAGATCTTCACTTTTGATCTTTTACCTTACATTTAAGCCCACATCTGAAATGTGTGCCCTTATAGTGATTTCCCCTTCTTATAGTTTTTTTTTTTTTTTAAGATTTTATTTATTTATTTGAGAGAGAGAATGAGAGAGAGAGCATGAGAGGGGTGAGGGTCAGAGGGAGAAGCAGACTCCCTGCTGAGCAGGGAGCCCGATGCGGGACTCGATCTTGGGACTCCAGGATCATGACCTGAGCCGAAGGCAGTCGCTTAACCAACTGAGCCACCCAGGCGCCCGTGATTTCCCCTTCTTTATCTACAGTTCATTCTGTGCTCCAGATATTCTCTGCATTTAATCTGTCCGCAGAGTCAAGAATACCAAAGTCTTAATGCCAGGTAAGCTGATGTCTTTTGATTCCCCTACACGTATACACTTTACACTATTTTATATCCATGCTATATTTTAAATAATAAGCTCTTTTTTGTTGTTAATTTTTAATCTTCCCAAGTGACATCTCAAAGGTTAATGAAAAATTAGTGAAAAAAAAAGTAATTCTATTGATAAGTAAATGAGAATGTGACTATAGATATACTGATTCAGAAAGTCAATTTGGGACAATAATTTGGAAATTCTAACATAAAATACACTACTCAAAACTATTTGGCTGTTTTGGATCAGAACCTTAATTTGTTACTAAGAATATATAGAAAATCCACACACACACACACACACATATCAATGCACACATGAAAAAAAAATTGAAAAGAGATGATTTCCTGCTTTTTATTCTGTCCTTTTCAAGGACAAAAGGCAAATTGCTGAGCAAATAGTAAAGGAAGCTTATTTGGGCTACCTTTTTTTATGATACAATACATAAAAATGTTATCTTTGTTTTTCCAATATTCTTAATATTACATTAGAATCAGACAGATTGCCCTGTTCATATTCTTACTCCTTCCATTCACTAGAAAATAGATTCATGCGAAAGTAGGAAAGTAGTTTGTTTTGTTTACAAACTATTGTCACAAAAATGAGAGTTCATAATTCTTTAATAGACAAGATGATTCATGGGGGAAGACTGCACAAAGCATTTGCACATCTCTTTTACTTTTTCAACCCTGTTGTAAGAAATGGGTGGAATGCTAACTTATCATCTTTAGTAGATTTATAAATAAATAAAATGGAGTAATAATAGTAAATCACACTGAAATGGTCACATTAGCATGTTCTTTTACTGTTTTCACATAACAATGCTATATTTTGTGACTTGAATTCTACACAGAACATTGGGAAAACAAGACTACATAAGTATCCCCTGCTTTTTGCAAGTTCACGTTAGGTCACCTCGCTTTTAGAATGACCTCAATTAGTACCTGTTTTCGATAACTAAAAGAAATCTAAAGAGGATTTTTGCTTTTATGAAAAAGAGAGAAGACTGAAAATAGTGTTCAGCATTTATTTTGCAATGAATTCTTACAGAGGCAGTGCATATCCTGAGCCTTGAGTGTGGTCCCGCCCAGCTCCTTCCCTGGGAACCACACCCAGCCATCTTAGCATCATGTCCCCAGAGCTTTGAACTCTGTCTGTGAGCATCTGTGCTTTAGCTCTACTTAGTTTGTGCATCCATTAGCAAGATGTGTGTAAAGTATCAGAACAGCCTAAAATAGGTCATTTT
>NW_027867413.1:0-252 GCF_054177405.1 Leptonychotes weddellii | reverse complement strand
TCATGTATCGTGTTCCAGCGTATTGCGAGTTAAAGAAAAGCGTTATCATCTCTTGCATCTAATTAGCTGAGACTCGCTTCTCAAAATATGAGTTTCATCTTGTAAAAAGGTTTTTATAAAATATTCGGAGAAATTATCGAATAGAATAAAGACACACTTTAACCAAAGTAAAGCATGACAACAAGAAAAACCTGTAAAAATGCTATGAAATATTTAAGTGGTGCAAATTATAGCGTTTAATTAACAATAAAT
>NW_027867412.1:0-252 GCF_054177405.1 Leptonychotes weddellii | reverse complement strand
TGGGGTCCTTTTCATGAGCTTTAATGGGCAGCTTTCAGAGAGATGATGTGTGATATCAAGCTTCTTGACAATACTAATTTCAGGCTTGGATTTTAATTTTGGTGAAGATATTTTTGATGCATCGAAAACATAACTACCATCTTTTCCTTTGATATTTATATCCCTTGATATTTAAGGTAGGGTCCCATCCCTGAGTTATCGATAGTGCAGAACTTTCAAGGTTTTATGTCTATTCAGAATCAATCAGGAATT
>NW_027867411.1:0-252 GCF_054177405.1 Leptonychotes weddellii | reverse complement strand
GGCTCCCTGCTCGGCCGGGAGGCCTGCTTCTCCCTCTCCCACTCCCCCTGCTTGTGTTCCCTCCCTCGCTGTGTCTCTCTCTGTCAAATAAATAAATAAAAATCTTAAAAAAAAAAAAGAAAAGAAAAAATTATTGGACCATTCTCCTCTCCCTTTTGCGTTGCTCATCTGGGATAAGTTATCTTTTTTTTTTTTTTTTAAAGATTTATTTATTTATTTGAGAGAGCGAGAATGAGAGAAAGTACATGAGAG
>NW_027867410.1:0-252 GCF_054177405.1 Leptonychotes weddellii | reverse complement strand
CCTTGTCTGAGAACATGTAAAATTACCTACAGTAGACCAGTCAGTATTATTCGCAGCTGAGCTGCATAAATCCCAGAATATGTAAGAATTCCAAAATGGGAAAATTCTTGAAAATGTTACTGCTTTAAAATGAATCTATGATAATATCTGTTCTTTCAGCTCTGAAAGTATTTTCTGGTTTTTGTTTTTCGACATAATACTGGCTCAAATTCCTCCCATATTTATTTGTGCATATATATTTAAAACAATGCT
>NW_027867409.1:0-252 GCF_054177405.1 Leptonychotes weddellii | reverse complement strand
CCCTTCCTCAATCTCATTCTCTCCCCTCCTTCTCTTTAAAAAAATTATCTACCTTTAAAAAATCCGGGGGAGGTTATCAGGTTTGGATTTTAAATAAAAGTCCATATAAAGTGTAAGAGAAAAATCAACTTGATTTTCTGCTTTTCAAGTCCCTTCGGGTTATGCAGACAGGGAGAATACGGTGCAAGGTGGTGGCAGGGAACCCCGGCCTGTGAGCGAGATACAGCTGACGCTGTCTTCCATCTCGGGGGG
>NW_027867408.1:0-252 GCF_054177405.1 Leptonychotes weddellii | reverse complement strand
CTCAGAGGCAAGGTCGCCTTCAGTTCGAGTGGAGCATGTCTGAGATGAAGGTACTTGTGTCAGCCACCGCGGAGGCGTCGCTCGGCAAGTCGCTGTCGGAAGAAATGAAGAGCTGCCTAGTTCTGGTGTGTAGGTAGTGCACCGAAGGGCTCGAAACTTCCGGAACAGCTGCCGTGAATGTGAGAGAGAAAGTCGCAACCGAGTTCTGTAGCAAGAGCAAGGTCCCACTAGACCTTCCCAGTGCTCCTGCCT
>NW_027867407.1:0-252 GCF_054177405.1 Leptonychotes weddellii | reverse complement strand
TCGGGGGTGGTCCAAGAAACTCTGACCCAGTTACAGGAACGAGTACATCGCCAGTGGGAAACACTCCAGCGGACAACTTGGTGGGATACCCTCTCACAATGGTTCCCTTGGTTCACCCCTCTTATCGGCCCCCTCTTACTGCTTCTCCTCATAGTAGCATTTGGTCCTTGTATTCTTAATGCCCTTACTAGGTTTATCATTACTCAAATTGCTAAAATCAGACTCCAGTTACTCCTTACTCACATCGCCCCT
>NW_027867406.1:0-252 GCF_054177405.1 Leptonychotes weddellii | reverse complement strand
TTTTCCATTTTCCATTTGGGATCATTTTCCTTCTGGCTAAAAAATACCCGATACCATCTTATTGCACTTTTAATAGATGAGGTTGTTTTTTTTTTATTTTTATTTTATTATGTTATGTCACCGAACATTACATCATCAGTTTTTGATGTAGTGTTCCATGATTCATTGTTTCTGTGTAACACCCAGTGCTCTATTCAATACGTGCCCTACTTAATACCCATAACTGGGCTAACCTATCCCCTACCCCCCTCC
>NW_027867405.1:0-252 GCF_054177405.1 Leptonychotes weddellii | reverse complement strand
GAACACTTCATCTAAAACTAATGATGTAATGTATAGGGATTAACATAAGAATAAAAAAAAAAAGAAATGGGACTTGTAGACAGAATCTTATTTGAATACAGCATGACTATGACACTACTGCCACCTAATGGTAGAGTGCCTTAATTGCAGACCAAGTACCTAAAGAAATGGGCAGACACTAAAATTTCAAAAGTAAATAAATTACAGCAAGCTAAATACCACCTATGGAGACTGATTTTATATACAGTATAT
>NW_027867404.1:0-252 GCF_054177405.1 Leptonychotes weddellii | reverse complement strand
TATGCTCTCTCTCTCTCTTTCTCTCTCTCTCAAATAAATAAATAAAATCTTTAAAAAAAAAAAAATTCCAACCTGAAACCACAGTTTCTTAGGTTCACCCTCCATTACCATTCCTTTGATACCATAAGGTTTATGACCTCAACTCCCCTAACTACTTGCTGCTTCTTGTGAAACAGATTTCAGATGGCAAAGCTAAGCTTCAGACAGGTTGAACTTGGTGTCTAGAGATACTGAAAATTGGATTTACACTTT
>NW_027867403.1:0-1830 GCF_054177405.1 Leptonychotes weddellii | reverse complement strand
TGTCTTGATGATGACAGCTTTGTAATAGAGCTGGAAGTCTGGAATTGTGATGCCAGCAGCTTTGCTTTTCTTTTTCAACATTCCTCTGGCTATGCGGGGTCTTTTCTGGTTCCATACAAATTTTAGGATTATTTGTTCCATTTCTTTGAAAAAAGTGGATGGTATTTTGATGGGGATTGCATTGAATGTGTAGACTGCTCTAGGTAGCATTGACATCTTCACAATATTTGTTTTTCCAATCCATGAGCATGGAACATTTTTCCATTTCTTTGTGTATGAGTATTCTATAGTTTTCTGAGTACAGATCCTTTGCCTTTTTGGTTAGATTTATTCCTAGGTATCTTATGGTTTTGGGTGCAATTGTAAATGGGATCGACTCCTTAATTTCTTTCTTCTGTCTTGTTGTTGTTGTATAGGATGTATATTATTTATATTATTATAATATATATCTTTAACTTAGAGAAGAAAAGTTTATTCTATTTAACCAGATATTTACCATCTTCTTTTATTCCTTAAGTTCCAAGATACCTTTTTAAATTTTTTCTCATAAACCTGAAGAATTTCCTTTAGCAGTTCTTTTAGAGCAGGTCATCTCACAACAAATTCTTTTAGCTTTTTCCATATGAGATTGTATTTATTATCTTATTATTCCTGAAGGTTGTATTTGTCGAGTATGGAATTGTGGGTTGGCAATTCTTTTCCTTCAGCACTTTAACATTGTTCTTCTACTTCTCTCTGGCCTCTGTGGACTCTGATGAGGAATTGGCAGACATTAGAAATTTTGTTCCCAGTATGTAATTATGTACTGTGTTGTTTTTCTCAGGATGACATATATATATATATATGGTTTTTAGCAGTTTAATTATGATGTGTCTAGGCATGGTTTTATGAGTATATCCTGTTGTCTCAGGGTTTGCTGAAGTTCTTGAATGTGTAAATTTATAACCATTCACCAAATTTAGAAAGTTTGGCTATTATTTTTGTTCATTTTTGCACCAATCTCTTTCTTTTCTCCTTTGAAACTCTAATGACATGGATGTTAGTTATTATATTGTCCCACTGGTTTCTGAGATCCTGTTTATTTGTATTTTAATGTTTTTTTTTCTGCTCTTCAGATTGGATAATTTCTGTTGCTCTATTTTCAAGTTTACAAATTCTCTTCTCCATCATCTCCATTCTCCCATTTAGTCTATTCATTAAAAATTTAATTTTAGTTATTGTATTTTTAGTTCTTATATTTCTATTTCTTTTTTTTATATATTCTATTTTTCTGCTGAGAACTTCTATTGATTTCAAGAGTGTTTGGAAATCAATGAGAACGAAAACACATTGGTCCAAAACCTATGGGATACTGCAAAGGCAGTCCTAAGGGGGAAATACATAGCCATCCAAGACTCACTCAAAAAAATAGAAAAATCCCGAATTCACTAACTAACTCTGCACCTTAAAGAACTAGAGAAAAAGCAACAAATGATGCCTAAGCCACACATTAGAAGAGAAATAGTTAAGATTAGAGCAGAGATCAATGAATTCGAAACCAGAAACACAGTAGATCAGATCAACGAAACTAGAAGTTGGTTCTTGGAAAGAATTAGTAAGATCAATAAACCACTGGCCAGACTTATCCAAAAGAAAAGAGAAAGGACCGAAATTAATAAAATTATGAATGAAAGGGGAGAGATCACGACTAACACCAAGGAAATAGAAACAATTATTAGAAATTATTATCAACAACTATATGCCAATAAACTGAGCAATCTGGATGAAATGGATGTCTTTCTGGAAACCTATAAGCTGCCAAGACTGAAACAGGAAGAAACTGAAAACCTG
>NW_027867402.1:0-252 GCF_054177405.1 Leptonychotes weddellii | reverse complement strand
TCCTGTTGTCCAGGGACAGCTGCAGCCTGGTGCTGGCCAGGAGGCTCTCATTGTTTACTGACCACAGGTAGCTTGTGCTCTGAGTCTGAGGTCCACACGTTAATACAACAGAATCCACATTCTCCACGGGATCGGAGTTGTTGCTCGTGATGTTGGGTTTGGGTAACTCCGCTGTGCAGACAACAGAAAGAACATTGCCCTGGGTGGTTGGTACATGAAATTTCTCCAAGGCATCTATTTATTTAAAAAGTT
>NW_027867401.1:0-252 GCF_054177405.1 Leptonychotes weddellii | reverse complement strand
GGGAAAAAAACTGGTTTTCTCCCCCATGGTCTCAAAAAACTTTCACCTACTTTACGTACTTTGAGCCTCCCAACAGGCTTTTGCAGTAGGACAAGCACAGATGACCGTGCCTCTTTACTCTTTACATCTGTAAGATGAGGTGTAGACAGGAAGGGATACTATATACACAGGATCACACAGCAATCCCCGCCCCCCCCCCGGAGTGACAGCAGGGCTTGAAGCTTGAGAAATTTGAGGTCTGGTGCTCCCTCC
>NW_027867400.1:0-252 GCF_054177405.1 Leptonychotes weddellii | reverse complement strand
TATGGTTCACATTGTGACTTATCTAATGTTAAATGTTTTGCATGCACCTAAAAAGCCTGAATATTCTGCTGTTTTGGGGTGAAGTAGTTTATAACTATCTGTTAAGTCAAGTTGATTGATAGTGTTGTTCAAATCTTCTATATCCTTAATGATGCTTCATTTACTTGTTTTATCAATTATTGATAGATAATTGATAGGGTGATATTGAAATTCCCAACTGTCATTGTGGATTTGTGATGTTCATCTTGAAGT
>NW_027867399.1:0-252 GCF_054177405.1 Leptonychotes weddellii | reverse complement strand
TGCAGAATTCCCACCAGGATTTTGTACTTGTGGGCATCTCCATCATTATACAAACACAAATAGGGCAGCGAGAGACGGGACAGGCACATTCATACTGTGTTGCGGGATCTCCTCCTTGCTTGTGCTGGCTATCTGTACCACCTGACTTTACTTACAAAACACAAGTTCAAGTTTAAATTACCAAGAATTTCAAGGGGCGCGTGGATGGCTCAGTCAGTTAAGCGGCTGACTCTTGGTTTCGGCCCAGGTCAT
>NW_027867398.1:0-252 GCF_054177405.1 Leptonychotes weddellii | reverse complement strand
GTAAGGGAGGGGGGTGTCGCTTGACTGAGTATAATGTGGTTATTGTTTCTATTTTAAAATATGATGGGAGAAGCTAGCAGTTTAACAAGATAGATGATTGAGAAAACTAATATCCCAGTGCACTTCCTATAAAAATGTACTCAAGGTCTAAGTTATAAAGAAACAGAGGGGGGGAAAAAGTGACACATTAAGAAAATAAAGTAAAAAGTTGGAGGAGCCCATCTCCTATGTGACTGACCCCATCTCAAGGTT
>NW_027867397.1:0-252 GCF_054177405.1 Leptonychotes weddellii | reverse complement strand
CTGCGGGGGGCTGGCAGTGAATTTGTGCAGTGTGGACACCTCTGGTGCTGGGTTGCTGCCCTCCCCACGCGGGGAAAGTGTCCTGCCATCGTGGCATGGGTGAAATCAGCCTGTTCTCTTGCAGGCTGCGTTGTCATCGTGATGACCCTTCTCTGGATGATCCCATCCCCCAGGAGTACGCCCTTTTCCTCTGCCCCACTGGGTCCCTGCTGGAAAGACTGCAGGGGTTTTGGAGAGAGAGCAAGAGTCAGT
>NW_027867396.1:0-252 GCF_054177405.1 Leptonychotes weddellii | reverse complement strand
TTGAAAAAACTCAACATCCATTTACGATCAATATTCTCAACAGAGTGAGTAGAGCAGGAACATACCTCAACATGATAAAGGCCATACAGGACAAGCCCACAGATAACATCACATCCAAGAGAGAAAAGTTTCAGCTGTTACTATTTCCTCTAAGATCCTCTACCTTAGGAACTTTCCTGGTCTTTCCTCGCCACTTTTATTCAACATAGTATCGGAAAACCTAGGCAGAGCAATTATGCAACAAAAATAAAC
>NW_027867395.1:0-252 GCF_054177405.1 Leptonychotes weddellii | reverse complement strand
TTATAATGATAAAGGATTAATTTAAGATTTAACAAGTATAAAAACATACGCATCTAACAACAGAGCCCCATCACATAGGAAACAAAGAGTGACAGAATTAAAGAGAGAAATAGACAATTCAACAATAAGAGTTGGAGAGTTCGGTAACCCACTTTCGGTAATGGATAGAATAACTACACAGAAGATCAACAAGTAGATAGAAGTCTGGAATAACAACATGTTGTGGATATCCTATATAGGCAGCATCAACTC
>NW_027867394.1:0-252 GCF_054177405.1 Leptonychotes weddellii | reverse complement strand
TATTCTCAGAATCAATCATGTGTGTTCTCTGGCCCTGTTTGGAGTCACCAAGCTCCTTCTCCCAATGCTCTGTGTGATAATCATTTTATATCTGCTATTAAAAACATATTCCAGGAGGGGGCGGAGCAAGATGGCAGAGGAGTAGGAGACCTGGATTTCGTCTCCTCTCAGGAATTCAGCTGGATAGGGATCAAACCATCTGAACACCTACAAACTCAACAGGAGATCGAAGAAAAGAAGAGCAACAACTCT
>NW_027867393.1:0-252 GCF_054177405.1 Leptonychotes weddellii | reverse complement strand
CCTGCCCTCTCCCCGTGTCCCAGCGCCTGCCCTGCCGTCTCCCCGTGTCCGATCGCCTCCCCTGCCCTCTCCCCGTGTCCGAGCGCCTCCCCTGCCCTCTCCCTGTGTCCGAGCCTCTCCCCTGACCTCTCCCTGTGTCCGAGCCTCTCCCCTGCCCTTTCCCGGTGTCCCTGCGTCTCTCTGGCCTCAGCTGCACCGTGACCTCCTCTGGGCCGGGACCCCGTCTCCTCCCCTCTGTGAGCCCGGGCCTAT
>NW_027867392.1:0-1830 GCF_054177405.1 Leptonychotes weddellii | reverse complement strand
AGGGGGACTGGAAAGTTTGGAGGGCAGGATGGGAACAGATTGTGGAAGAGTCTGATGGCCATGATGAGCCACAAGCCAGGACACATCAGGCGTGTGCGTTTTGGGGTGATGTGATTCTCTTGGGTGGGAGAGAGAGGATACATACGGAGTTTAGGAAGGTTGAGTGCTGGTGGAAGCATCTGGGAGTGGCAGTGGTTGGTCTTGGTCCCTGGTCCTTTTCCTGCGACCCTACCACGCGTAGCTCAACCCCATCCAGGCTTTTCTGCTGCTTGTTCCCAACAGAGCCACGTTGGAGAAGCTCTTCCCCCAGAGATGGTCACCAGACTCTATGACGGCATGCGGAGGGTTGACCTGACGGGGAAGGCCACGAAGCCCAGCGACAGCGTCACCCAGGAACAGTTCACCGTGTCCATGTACCACTTGCTGAAGGGAAACTCTGAGGAGAAGAGTATTGTGATCCTGAAAATGATTTCTGCCACAGAATGTCCTGTGAAAGCGAGAGAAGTCCAGAAGGTAGAGAGGCCATGAGGCCGTTTGCAGCCATGCCAAGCAGCCTTGGGGGTCGTAAGGTGGGGACTTAGCACGATCGCGCAGCTGGTGGAGGCACATGGAGATGTCCCCCTCAGGGACCCTAGACCACATCACTGTGACGTCAGGACTCCGGGACAGAGGCCTTGGTGAAATAGAGCTTCAACACCTACCTAAGAGCTTGTAATCTCTTCCCACGTTGTGACCCATTGTAGTTGGCATTGAAAAGATAAAGCATCCTTCCCTGTATTGATACGATGTAGGTTGTGGGTCACGGTGGAAATGTGACGAATGGTAAAAGTGTGGTCTTTCAGTTTACAGAGGATCTGGTTGGCTCTGTGGTTCACGTGCTCAACTATAGACAGGAGCTGAGAGGCTGGACCCAGAAGAGAGGCCCGGGGCCCCCCTCCAGGGTGCAGGTGCTGGCCGCCCAGCTCTTCTCCGAGATGGACCTTCGAGGCAAGTGCCCTGCGTGCTCACCCACTGAGCCCTTGACACGTAGACTGGTACCACGCGGTCTGGGTGACTGTCGCTTTGTAGCGAAGTTTTGAAATCCGTACACGTGAGTCCTCCCAGTTTGCTCTGATTATCGTATTGGTTGGCCGTGAAACATGCCTCGTGATAAATTTATTATTTTTTTTTTATTTTTGTTTGTTTCATTTATTTATTCATGAGAGTCAGAGAGAGAGAGAGAGGCAGCGGCAGAGGGAGAAGCAGGCTCCCAAGAAGCAGGGAGCCCGATGCGGGACTCGATCCCAGGACCCTGGGATCGTGACCTGAGCCGAAGGCAGCCGCTTAACCATCTGAGCCACCCAGGCGCCCCGCCTCGTGATAAATTTAAAAGGACTGAAATCATACAAAGTATGATTCTTCAACGACAGTGGAAAGAAATTACAAATCAGTAAGGAGGCATTTGGGAAATTCACAAATATGCAGAAATTAATTGTTTCTAGTATTTTTTTAATACTTATTCTGCAAGATCATTAGTGATGTTCCCAGTTATGTTTTTTTTTTTTTTAAGCTTTTATTTATTTGAGAGAGACAGAGAGTACCAGTAGGGGGAGGGGCAGAGGCAGAGGGAGAAGCAGATGCCCCAGTGAGCGCAGAGCCCAACCCAGGGCCCGATCCCAGGACCCTGAGATCATGACCCGAGCCAAAGGCATATGCCAATGGATTGAGCTGCCCAGGCACCCCCTGCCCACTTTCATTTCTGATTTTAGTCATTTGAGGCTTTTTATTTTCTTGATCTGTCTAGCTGAAGGTCTATCAGATTTTGGTGGATGTTTTCAGAGAGCCAGCTTT
>NW_027867391.1:0-252 GCF_054177405.1 Leptonychotes weddellii | reverse complement strand
TGAGGCTCTCCATTGACCAAAACTCGAATTTTCCTCAAATGTGAGGTATGCAGAGAATATATTCCCCCAGCAGAGAAAAATGAATATTCTAAATCCATCTCTCACTAGAAATGGAGCTTTCTTGTGCAAGTTCAAGGGAACTGTGGTGAGAATTGGATCACAACTAGGAGAAAAACCAGCCCTGAGCCATCCCACCTACTCATGCCCCACAGCATGATTTATGAGAAATGCCAGCCGCAGAGAAGCCACTTT
>NW_027867390.1:0-252 GCF_054177405.1 Leptonychotes weddellii | reverse complement strand
GAAGAGCTGACATCATGCTCTCCATCAGACAGGGTCACGTTATTATTCCTTAGATGTTTGTGATTATTTCCTTCCCGTGTGTGTGCTTTTTTGTCTGCTCCTTTTTCATCTTGCATCCCTATTTGTCAATAGCTCTTTTTTAAATTTTCTAGTAAAATAAAAACTTTTATCATTAAATGTTTCTCTTTGCCTTTATTTTGATTTTATCGTATCCCACCTCCTGGAACATCTTACTCTCACTTAAACATCCCT
>NW_027867389.1:0-252 GCF_054177405.1 Leptonychotes weddellii | reverse complement strand
GCCTGGGTGGCTCAGTTGGTTGAGCGACTGCCTTCGGCTCAGGTCATGGTCCCGGGGTCCTGGGATCGAGTCCCGCATCGGGCTCCCTGCTCTGCGGGGAGCCTGCTTCTCCCTCTCCCACTCCCCCTGCTTGTGTTCCCTCTCTCGCTGTGTCTCTCTCTGTCAAATAAATAAATAAAATCTTTAAAAAAAAAAAAAAGACAGAGTTGTGTCTATTTCCTTTCAGTCCTATTATTTTTTTTTTAAGATTTT
>NW_027867388.1:0-252 GCF_054177405.1 Leptonychotes weddellii | reverse complement strand
TGCTCCTGAATTCCTTTTTTAAAGAGTTCTTACTTCAGAAAATTTGTAATTGCATTGTTTCTCTGCCCCTTTTGAAATGTACACTCATCTTTTCCCAGCCTCCTGCCAGATTTACAACCCAGGAATGTCTTTAACAAGAATCTGGGAGCCATCCCCTTGAAATGTAATCATAGATGGAGATAGTGTCTCTGTCTCCAAGTGTTGTGGGAAAGTAGGAGCCTAACTTTGATGAGTATCAATTAGCAAACATAG
>NW_027867387.1:0-252 GCF_054177405.1 Leptonychotes weddellii | reverse complement strand
TTTTTTTTATTCAAACTTGCACCTTGGTCCAACTCCCAAAACGGCCTCATCATGTCTGACTCGTATTTAGAGGAGGGGTCCTGGGATTGAAAACAGAAGGGGCTGTTTTGCTAAGAACCCTGCAAGGCAGCATGGCCCAAGCCGTCTCACTTGTGTGAAGGGTCACTAGGAAGCAGAGAGGCTTCAGAAGACAGAGTAGGGGTTTGACCCACTGGGGAGTCCAGGAAAGTGAGTGGGTTTTGGCACCTGAGG
>NW_027867386.1:0-252 GCF_054177405.1 Leptonychotes weddellii | reverse complement strand
GTATGGGGATTAACATAAGAATAAAAAATAAAAAATAAAAAAATTAAAAAATTAAAAAAAAAGGAGAACACGTGTTGTGATGAGCACTGGGTTTTATACGCAAATAATGAATCATTGAACATTACATCAAAACTAATGATGTACTGTATGGTGACTAACATAATAAAAATATTTTTTAAAATAATGAATAAATAATAAATAAAATAAATCATGCACATCAATTCAGCAGAGAAGGGGGAGATGCTAAAGATG
>NW_027867385.1:0-252 GCF_054177405.1 Leptonychotes weddellii | reverse complement strand
TCATTAGAGAAAGCTTCCAGGCTATTAGATGAGCCAAGCTGGTCCTTCAAGCTCCATGGGGTTGGGGAATATGGAGGTGAGAACCAGTCCCTGGACGGGGACCGTGATCCCACTTCTCAGGGTGCTTTGCAGATTAGAACACAGACACCTGGGATTCCCCACAATCGTCACCGTTGCCCTGGGAGTTTTGGAAATGCTGGCAGGAATTAGCATCTCGGGAGAGAGAGTGAAGAAGGACATAGAAAGGAAAAC
>NW_027867384.1:0-252 GCF_054177405.1 Leptonychotes weddellii | reverse complement strand
TTTTAATTTGCATTTCCCTGATGAGTGATGTTGAGCACCTTTTCATGTGTCTACTGGCCATCTGTATGTCTTCTTGGAGAAATGTCTGTTCATGTATTCAGTCCATTTTTTAATTGGATTATTTGGAGTTTTTTTGATGTTGAGTTGTGTAAGTTTTTTAAATATTTTGGATACTAACCCTTTATTGGGTATGTCATTTACAAATATCTTCTCCCATTCAGTAGATTGCCTTTAGTTTTATTGATTGTTTCC
>NW_027867383.1:0-252 GCF_054177405.1 Leptonychotes weddellii | reverse complement strand
GCACCCTAAGATTGGGTTTTTAAAAGTATTTTATTTATTTATTTGAGAGAGAAAGTGAGCACGAGAGGGGGAAGGGCAAGCAGACTCCCCGCTGAGCAGGGAGCTCAATGTGGGGCTCCATCCAAGGACCCCAAGATCATGACCTGAGCCAAAGGCAGAAGCTTAACCAGGCACCCCAAGATTGGATTTTTAAACTGGAATGACTTAATTGTGACTTGAAAGTGATGAAATCTGCCGAACATGTCTTTAAAG
>NW_027867382.1:0-1830 GCF_054177405.1 Leptonychotes weddellii | reverse complement strand
TGAACCAGGAAGAAATAGAAAACCTGAACAGACCTATAACAACTAAGGAAATTGAAGCATAATCAAAAATCTCTTAACAAATAAGAGCCCAGGGCCAGATGGCTTCCCAGGGGAATTCTACCAAACATTTCAAGAAGAATTAATACCTATTCTTCTGAAACTGTTCCAAAAAATAGAAATGGAAGGAAAACTTCCAAACTCGTTTTATGAGGCCAGCATTACCTTGATCCCAAAACCAGACAAAGACCCCATCAAAAAGGAGAATTACAGACCAATATCCCTGGTGAACATGGATGCAAAAATTCTCACCAAAATACAGCCAATAGGATCCAACAGTACATTAAAAGGATTATTCACCATGACCAAGTGGGATTTATTCCTGGGCTGCAAGTTTGGTTCAACATCTGCAAATCAATAAATGTGATATAATACATTAATAAAAGAAAGAACAAAAACCATATGATGCTCTCAATAGATGCAGAGAAAGCATCTGACAAAGTACAGCATCCTTTCTTGATTAAAACTCTTCAGAGTGTAGGGATAGAAGGTACATACCTAAATATCATAAAAGCCATCTATGAAAAACCCACAGCAAATATCACACTCAATGGGGAAACCTGAAAGCTTTCCCCCTAAGGTCAGGAACATGGCAGGGATGTCCACTATCACTACTGCTATTCAACATAGTAATAGAATTCCTAGCCACAACAGACAACAAAAAGAAATAAATGGCATCTGAATCAGCAAAGAAGTCAAACTCACTCTTTGCAGATGATTGGTACTTTATGTGGAAAGCCCAAAAGACTCCACCCCAAAACTGCTAGAACTCATACAGGAATTCAGTCAAGTGGCAGGATATAAAATCAATGCACAGAAATCAGTTGCAATTCTATATACCAACAAGACAGAAAAAAGAGAAATTAAGGAGTTGATTCCATTTACAACTGCACCCAAAACCATAAAATACCTAGGAATAATTCTAACCAGAGGCAAAGAATCTGTACTCAGAAAACTATAAAATACTCATGAAAGAAATTGAGGAAGACACAAAGAAATGGAAAAACATTCCATGCTCATGGATTGGAAGAACAAATATTGTGAAAATGTCTATGCTACCTAGAGCAATCTATACATTCAATGCAATCCCCATCAAAATACCATCAACATTTTTCAAAGAAATGGAACAAATAATCCTAAAATTTGTATGGAACCAGAAAAGACCCCGAATAGCCAGAGGAATGTTGAAAAAGAAAAGCAAGGCTGGTGGCATCACAATTCCAGACTTCAAGCTCTATTACAAAGCCGTCATCATCAAGATAGTATGGTACTGGCACAAAAACAGACACATAGTTCAATGGAACAGAATAGAGAGCCCAGAAATGGACCCTCAACATTCTGGTCAACTAATATTCGACAAAGCAGGAAAGAATGTCCAATGGAAAAAAGACAGTCTCTTCAACAAATGGTGTTGGGAAAATTGGACAGCCACATGCAGAAGAATGAAACTTTACCATTTCCTTACACCACACACAAAAATACTCAAAATGGTTGAAAGACCTAAATATGAGACAGGAGTCCATCAAAATTCTAAAGGAGAACACAGGCAGCAACCTCTTCGACCTAAGCTGCAGCAACTTCTTCCTAGAAACATTGCCAAAGGCAAGGGAAGCAAGGGCAAAAATGAACTATTGGGACTTCATCAAGATAAAAAGCTTTTGCACAGCAAAGGAAACAGTCAACAAAACCAAAAGACAACTGACAGAATGGGAGAAGATATTTGCAAATGACATATCAGATAAAGGGCTAGTATCCAAAATCTATAAAGAACTT
>NW_027867381.1:0-252 GCF_054177405.1 Leptonychotes weddellii | reverse complement strand
TTTTGTTTTGTTGCTTCACTCTTCTGGGAGTGCACCTGCTTTTTTCTTTACATTTGTCCAAATCTGCCTGCTTTCAAGGAGACCAGTTCCATGAAGATTTTCTAAACTACAGGTCATCAAAAACACACACACACACACACACACCCACCCACCCACCTTCCATACGGAATCTTACCATTCATTTTACTTGCCGCTTTTCTTTTTTTTTTTTAAAGATTTTATTTATTTATTTGACAGAGAGAGACACAGCAA
>NW_027867380.1:0-252 GCF_054177405.1 Leptonychotes weddellii | reverse complement strand
GGGAAGATGAAAACAGTCTTGGAATGGGTGGTAGTGAGGTTCACACGATAATATCAATGTGCTTAATGCCATTGATTCTACACTTAGTGGTTAAAATGGAAAATTTTATCACAAGAAATCCAAGAGTGCCTCACAAGAATTTTTAAACACAAGCAGAAAATAGTGAAACACAATTTGTGTGCCAATCAAGTGCCAATATGGGGACGACACCAGGGGTGTTCTGTGCTAAGGGAAAGCCTTCTACAACCAGTG
>NW_027867379.1:0-252 GCF_054177405.1 Leptonychotes weddellii | reverse complement strand
TCATGTTAACTTTGTGTTCTGCACCTTTAATGATTTCCTATATTATTTTTAAGAGCTTTTTTGTTAAATAGAATTTTTAGGGTTTTCTGTGTATAGGATTATGTTGGCTGCAAAGAGAAGACAATTTTATTCCTTCCTTTCCAATTTGGATGCATTTTATTACTTTTTGTGGCCTAATTACTCTGGTTGAGACTTCCAGTAGTATGTCAAACAAGGATAGTGAGAATGGGCATCCTTGCTTTGCTCCTGATC
>NW_027867378.1:0-252 GCF_054177405.1 Leptonychotes weddellii | reverse complement strand
ACAGGGTGCCTGGGTGGCTCAGTCGTTAAGCGTCTGCCTTCGGCTCAGGTCATGATCCCAGGGTCCTGGGATGGAGCCCCGCATCGGGCTCCCTGCTCAGTGGGAAGCCTGCTTCTCCCTCTCCCACTCCCCCTGCTTGTGTTCCCTCTCTCGCTGTCTCTCTCTGTGTCAAATAAATAAATAAAATCTTAAAAAAAAAGTGCCACTCATCCTTAATACACAAATTTAATTAACATGATTCCTTTATTAGTT
>NW_027867377.1:0-252 GCF_054177405.1 Leptonychotes weddellii | reverse complement strand
TTTTCCATTTTCCATTTGGGATCATTTTCCTTCTGGCTAAAAAATACCCGATACCATCTTATTGCACTTTTAATAGATGAGGTTTTTTTTTTTTTATTTTTATTTTATTATGTTATGTCACCGAACATTACATCATCAGTTTTTGATGTAGTGTTCCATGATTCATTGTTTCTGTGTAACACCCAGTGCTCTATTCAATACGTGCCCTACTTAATACCCATAACTGGGCTAACCTATCCCCTACCCCCCTCC
>NW_027867376.1:0-252 GCF_054177405.1 Leptonychotes weddellii | reverse complement strand
GAACTAATGATGTAATGTATGGGGATTAACATAAGAATAAAAAAAAAAAAAAGAAAGTGCCTCCCAAAATTTTAAAGAAAGAAAAACTTATATATGTACAAAAATAAGGGTTGATATGATGAAGGGATGGAATATGACTGTAAAGATGAAAATTATAGAAAAATTTATAAAACGAATTGATAAGTTGTTTGAAAAAAGAAAGAAGAGGATTTAAAAAAAAAGGGGAGAGAATGCGATCAGGGAGGAGACTAG
>NW_027867375.1:0-252 GCF_054177405.1 Leptonychotes weddellii | reverse complement strand
TCATGTATCGTGTTCCAGCGTATTGCGAGTTAAAGAAAAGCGTTATCATCTCGTGCATCTAATTAGCTGAGACTCGCTTCTCAAAATATGAGTTTCATCTTGTAAAAAGGTTTTTATAAAATATTCGGAGAAATTATCGAATAGAATAAAGACACACTTTAACCAAAGTAAAGCATGACAACAAGAAAAACCTGTAAAAATGCTATGAAATATTTAAGTGGTGCAAATTATAGCGTTTAATTAACAATAAAT
>NW_027867374.1:0-252 GCF_054177405.1 Leptonychotes weddellii | reverse complement strand
TCTGCCTGTCAAAAATAGTAGCATACAAAATATACTCATGTGCACCTGAATTATTTTTATCATAGCATATATTAATGATTAAATCTTCATAAATATACAAAGAGATGCCTATTTTTTTTCTCTAAATAGAAATTTTTTATTGAGATAAAACAGGGGCCAGGAGAAAATCTTCAGTGGCTCACCAAAGAGTGTGTACTTTTCACCAAGAGAACTAAAAGTGAGAAATATTAGTGAATTCCCCAAAGAGCTCAC
>NW_027867373.1:0-252 GCF_054177405.1 Leptonychotes weddellii | reverse complement strand
GGGGGTCTCATTAGGTGGGTCACCTCATCTTCCTTTGGCGGGGGCTGAGGGGCCCTCGTGACAGATTACATCACTGATGCTGACCTGGAAATTCCTGACTGACTGTTAAGACAGCTTTTGGGGGAGGCTGGAGGCGCAGTTAGGTTACGTATGAAGCCCTGGTTTGCTGACTTGGCCTGAGTGATTCCATCTGTGGCCTATGGCCTTCTTTCTAACGCTTGCTCCATCTGCTCCCAGCAGGCGACGCAGGTG
>NW_027867372.1:0-252 GCF_054177405.1 Leptonychotes weddellii | reverse complement strand
TTTCTCTCCCTTTTTCCCTGCCCCTCCTCCTCCTCAAATAAATTAATTTTTTAAAAAAAATTTATAAATGGAAGAGGGTAAGAATTTCTAGAGTACCATAATGTTCTGTTTCCTGATCTAGCTGCTAGATACATGGGTGTGTTCAATTTTTGAAAATTCAGTAAGCAAAACACTTCATTCTGTAACAGTCCTCCTACCCACTCAACTTTTTTCATGATACAGACTCTTTGAAAAGACCAGACCAGACATTTT
>NW_027867371.1:0-1830 GCF_054177405.1 Leptonychotes weddellii | reverse complement strand
CGACTACCAGGGACCTAATCAATACAGACATTAGTAAGATGTCGGAACTAGAGTTCAGAATGATGATTATAAAGATACTAGCTGGGCTTGAAAAAAGTATAGAAGATACTAGAGAATCCCTTTCTGGAGAAATGAACTAAAATCTAACCAAGTCGAAATCAAAAAGGCTATTAATGAGGTGCAATCAAAATGGAGGCTCTAACTGCTAGGATAAATGAGGCAGAAGAGAGAATTAGTGATATAGAAGACCAAATGATGGAGAATAAAGAAGCTGAGAAAAAGAGAGATAAACAACTACTGGATCATGAGGGAAGAATCCGAGAGATAAGTGATACCATAATGTGAAACAACATTAGAATAATTGGGATCCCAGAAAAAGACGAAAAAGAGAGAGGGGCAGAAGGTATATTGGAGCAAACTATAGCAGAGAACTTCCCTAATTTGGGGAAGGAAACAGGCATCAAAATCCAGGAGGCACAGAGAACTCCCCTCAAAATCAGTAAAAATAGGTCAACTCCCTGACATTTAATAGTAAAATTCACAAGTCTCAGAGACAAAGAGAAAATCCTGAAAGCAGCTCGGGAGAAGAGATCTGTAACCTACCATAGTAGAAACACTAGATTGGCAACAGACTTATCCACAGAGACCTGGCAGGCCAGAAAGGACTGGCATGATATATTCAGAGCGCTAAATGAGAAAAATATGCAGCCAAGAACACTATATCCAGCTAGGCTGTCACTGAAAATAGAAGGAGAGATAAAAAAACTTCCAGGACAAACAAAAACTAAAAGAATTTGCAAACACAAAACCAACCCTACAAGAATTATTGAAAGGTGTCCTCTAAGCAAAGAAAGAGCCTAAAAGTAACATAGACCAGAAAGGAACAGCAACAATATACAGTAACAGTCACCTTACAGGCAATACAATGGCACTAAATTCCTATCTTTCAATAGTTACCCTGAATGTAAATGGGCTAAGTGCCCCAATCAAAAGACACAGGCTATCAGATTGGATTAAAAAACAAGACCCATCGATATGCTGTCTGCAAGAGACTCATTTTAGAACCAAAGACACCCCCAGATTTAAAGTGAGGGGGTGGAAAACCATTTACCATGTTAAAGGGCATCAAAAGAAAGCTGGGATGGCAATTCTTATATCAGACAAATTAGATTTTAAACCAAAGACTATAATAAGAGATGAGGAAGGACACTACATCATACTTAGGGGTCTATCCAACAAAAAGATCTAACAATTTTAAATATCTATGCCCCAACATGGGAGCAGCCAATTATATAAGCCAGTTAATAACAAAATCAAATAGGGGCGCCTGGGTGGCTCAGTTGTTAAGCGTCTGCCTTCGGCTCAGGTCATGATCCTGGGGTCCTGGGATCGAGCCCCGCATCAGGCTCCCTGCTCCGCAGGAAGCCTGCTTCTCCCTCTCTCACTTCCCCTGCTTGTGTTCCCTCTCTCACTGTGTCTCTCTCTGTCAAATAAATAAATAAAATCTTTAAACAAAAACAAAAACAAAAACAAAAAAACAAAATCAAATAAACACATCGACAACAATACAATAATAGTAGGGGATTTTAACACTCCCCTCACTGAAATGGACAGATCATCTAAGCAAAAGATCAACAAGGAAAGAAAGGCTTTAAATGACACACTGGACCAGATGGACTTCACAGATATATTCAGAACATTCCATCACAAAGCAACGGAATACACATTCTTCTCTAGTGCACATGGAACATTCTCCAGAATAGATCACATCCTGGGTCACAAATCAGGTCTCAACCGGTACCAAAAGATTGGGATCATTCCCTGCGTATT
>NW_027867370.1:0-252 GCF_054177405.1 Leptonychotes weddellii | reverse complement strand
CTTCCAAGTAGGTGTGTGCACCCTAAGATTTGCACAAGGAGATCCATTAAGGAAAAAAAAAATAGCATTTCTATTTCTATTTGCTTTTATCTAAAAAGAAAAATTAAACTTTATTAATCTCATTAGATTGGGGCAATAGTATAAGTGTGTTGTTTCTTTTTTTTAAGATTTATTTATTTATTTGAGAGAGAGAGAGAGAAAGCCAGGGGAGGGGCAGAGGGAAATGGATTGGGAATCTCAAGCACGCTCTGT
>NW_027867369.1:0-252 GCF_054177405.1 Leptonychotes weddellii | reverse complement strand
TACCAGCAGCAAATGCATGCTAAAAAATTACATTTGTGTATATATATATATATACATATTTTTTGGAAATTACTATTCATTTGATATTTCAGTTAGATATCCAAGAAGCAATTATTAACCCCCTACTACATACCCAACTGTTTTGATGACTAGAATCACAAAATTGAATAATTTTTTTATTACTTTCAGAGGTAGTATATAGTGATCCATCTGTTGCATACAACACCCCGTGCTCATTCCATCAAGAGCCCT
>NW_027867368.1:0-252 GCF_054177405.1 Leptonychotes weddellii | reverse complement strand
ATATGGATGACCCAAGGCCGCACGTAGTGTTAAACAAAGGGCATTTGTTTATCCATGGCAGAAGTTCCCAAGGGCTCAGAGGTTAGGTCCCAGGATTTAAGGGCAAGTGGTAAATGTTTAAACCTTTCTTTGGAATGTGGAGAGAGATCAAGAGAACTTTTAACTGATTTGTTACATTTAAATTGATTTAATCCTTTATTTGCATAGTAATATTCTTAAAACTTTTGTCCCTTTCATATATCTCAGTGCATT
>NW_027867367.1:0-252 GCF_054177405.1 Leptonychotes weddellii | reverse complement strand
TATGAAAAACTGTAAACGTATCACCCAAATTGCCAGCGATGGACAAGAACGTCCATTACGAGTGGCAGAAAAAGTACAACTTCATTCACATCTGCTGTTTTGTCCAGGTTGCCGTGCTTTTTATGACAACAGCCAAACCTTAAGCAATATTATGAAGGACTTTAAAACTAAAGATATTAAATCAGACGAGATAAAGTCTAAAGACACGGATTAAAACATACTGATTGCAAAGCTACTGGCTAAAAAGACACT
>NW_027867366.1:0-252 GCF_054177405.1 Leptonychotes weddellii | reverse complement strand
TTGGGCAAAATCATCTAATGCAAAGCCTATTTGATAATACAATGTTGACTGTGTCATGTAATTGATCGAACACTGTACTGAAAGTTAAAAACAGAATTGTTGTGTGGGTGCAGAGTGCTTGTCAGTGTATCCGTTGTTCACCCTCACGATTACAGGCTGACTGGCCGGTGTGGCTTGCCACCCCACATCACGGGACACCACTGTGTTGTGTATGGCTGGCCCAGGAAAGATCAAAATTCACAATGTGAAACA
>NW_027867365.1:0-252 GCF_054177405.1 Leptonychotes weddellii | reverse complement strand
AGGACCATGACCTGAGCCGAAGGCAGTCGCTCAACCGACTGAGCCACCCAGGCGCCCTGAGTGGAATGTTTTTTACCAATTTGCGGCAAATCTTACCTTGGTGCAAGAAATCTTTCTTTTAAATCGTCAACATGGTGGTCATTATGCCTCTAAGAATAGTGGATAAGATATATTTATTTATTTATTTATTTATTTATTTATTTATTTATTTATTTATTTTTTTATTTTTTTTAAAGATTTTATTTATTTATT
>NW_027867364.1:0-252 GCF_054177405.1 Leptonychotes weddellii | reverse complement strand
TCTGAAACACTCCAGCTTTTCCATGAGTACTGATTCATCTGACACAGAGACCCAAACTGAAGGAATCTCTGCTGCTAAAAACATACCTGCTGTAGAGAGCAAAGTTCAATTGAACAGTACAGAAACACAGACCATGAATTCTGGCTTCGAAACCCTGGGGAGCTTGTTCTTCACCAGCAACGAAACTCAAACAGCCATGGATGACTTTCTTCTGGCCGATTTGGCCTGGAACACAATGGAATCTCAGTTCAG
>NW_027867363.1:0-252 GCF_054177405.1 Leptonychotes weddellii | reverse complement strand
CTGCGGGGGGCTGGCAGTGAATTTGTGCAGTGTGGACACCTCTGGTGCTGGGGTGCTGCCCTCCCCACGCGGGGAAAGTGTCCTGCCATCGTGGCATGGGTGAAATCAGCCTGTTCTCTTGCAGGCTGCGTTGTCATCGTGATGACCCTTCTCTGGATGATCCCATCCCCCAGGAGTACGCCCTTTTCCTCTGCCCCACTGGGTCCCTGCTGGAAAGACTGCAGGGGTTTTGGAGAGAGAGCAAGAGTCAGT
>NW_027867362.1:0-252 GCF_054177405.1 Leptonychotes weddellii | reverse complement strand
TCCAATATTGAGCAACATTTGACTGAAATCAAGTATTGGCTCCAAAATGAAGTAAGCACAGAACAAGCCACTTAATCACCTGCAATTGTTGAATGAAAGCTTCGTATGAAAGGAAGAAACTATTCCCCCTCTTCTTTCTAGTTTCTGTTATTTTCATCTTTATTCAAACATCTATTTGTTCTTGGAGGCCACTTGGCAGAATTGATAAGACACAGACTCGAGAGACACATAGACCTGGATTCAAGCCTCATT
>NW_027867361.1:0-252 GCF_054177405.1 Leptonychotes weddellii | reverse complement strand
GTCTTGGGTGTCTTCACAGTGGCCTTCATTGGAAACACTGTCATGATTCTCATCTTCCTGGACACCCAGCTTCACACACTCATGTACTTCCTCCTCAGCCAACTGTCCCTCATGGACCTCATGCTCATCTGCACCACTGTACCCAAGATGGCTTTCAATTACTTGTCTGGCAGGAAGTCCATCTCTCTGGCTGGTTGTGGAGCCCAGATATTCTTATATGTGTCCCTGCTTGGAGCAGAATGTTTCCTGTTG
>NW_027867360.1:0-1830 GCF_054177405.1 Leptonychotes weddellii | reverse complement strand
CCTGCTGGGTTTAGGCTTTATTTGCTGTTCTTTCTCCAGCTCCTTTAGGTGGAGGGTTAGGTTGTGTACTTGAGACCTTTCTTGTTTCTTGAGAAAGGCTTGTATTGCTATATACTTTCCTCCTAGGACTGCCTTTGCTGCATCCCAAATCTTTTGAACAGTTGTGTTTTCATTCTCATTGGTTTCCATGAATTTTTTTAATTCTTCTTTAATTTCCTGGTTGACCCATTCATTCTTCAGTAGGATGCTCTTTAGCCTCCATGTATTTGAGTTCTTTCCGACTTTCCTCTGGCGATTGAGTTCTAGTTTCAAAGCATTGTGGTCTGAAAATAGGCAGGGAATGATCCCAGTAATTTGGTATTGGTTGAGACCTGATTTGTGACCTAGGATGTGATCGATTTTGTAGAATGTTCCATGGGCATTAGAGAAGAATGTGTGTTCTGTTGCTTTGGGATGGAATGTTCTGAATATATCTGTGAAGTCCATTTTTTCCAGTGTGTCATTTAAAGTCTTTATTTCCTTGTTGATCTTTTGCTTAGACGATCTGTCCATTTCAGTGAGGGAGGTGTTAAAGTCCCCCACTCTTATTGTATTGTTGTTGATGTGTTTCTTTGCTTTTGTTATTAATTGCCTTATATAATTGGCTGCTCCCATGTTAGGGGCATAGATATTTACAATTATTAGATCTTCTTTTTGGATAGACCCTTTAAGTAGGATATAGTGTCCTTCCTCATCCCTTACTATAGTCTTTGGTTTAAAATGTAATTTGTCTGATATAAGGATTGCCACCCCAGCTTTCTTTTGATGTCCATTAGCATGGTAAATCGTTTCCCACCCCCTCCCTTTCAATCTGGGGGTGTCTTTGGGTCTAAAATGAGTCTCTTGCAGACAGCATATTGATGGGTCTTGTTTTTTTATATATTCCGATACCTTGTGTCTTTTGATTGGGGCGTTTAGCCCATTTACACTCAGGGTAACTCTTGAAAGATAGGAGTTTTGTGTCATTGTATTGCCTGTAAGGTGACTGTTACTGTATATTGTCTTTGTTCCTTTCTCGTCTATGTTACTTTTAGGCTCTCTCTTTGCCAGAGGACTCCTTTCAATATTTCTTGTAGGGGTGGTTTCATGTTTGCAAATTCCTTTAGTTTTTGTTTGTCCTGGAAGCTTTTTATCACTCTTTCTATTTTCAGTGACAGCCTAGCTGGATATAGTATTCTTGGCTGCATATTTTTGTCATTTAGTGCTCTGAATATATCATGCTAGTCCTTTCTGTCCTTCCAGATCTCTGTGGATAGGTCTGTTGCCAATCTAATGTTTCTACCATTGTAGGTTACAGACCTCTTGTCCTGAGCTGCTTTCAGGATTTTCTCTTTGTCTCTGAGACTCGTAAATTTTACTATTAGATGTCAAGGTGTTGACCTATTTTTATTGATTTTGAGGGGATTCTTTGTGCCTCCTGGATTTTGATGCCTGTTTCTTTCCCCAAATTAGGGAAGTTCTTTGCTATAAGTTGCTCCAATATACCTTCTGCCCCCCTCTCTCTTTTTTCTTTTTCTGGGATCCCAATTACTCTAATATTGTTTCATCTTATGGTATCACTTATCTCTCCAGTTCTGCCCTCGTGATCCAGTAGTTGTTTATCTCTCTTTTTCTCAGCTGCTTTATTCTTCATCCTTTTATCTTCTATTTCACTAATTCTCTCTTCTGCTTCCTTTATCGTAGCAGTTAGAGCCCCCATTTTTGATTGCACATCATTAATAGCCTTTTTGATTTCTACTTGGTTTGATTTTAGTTCTTTTATTTATCCAGAAAGGGTTTCTCTAATAACTT
>NW_027867359.1:0-252 GCF_054177405.1 Leptonychotes weddellii | reverse complement strand
CTGGGCGTGGAGCCTGCTTAAGATTCTCTGTCTCCCTCTCCCTCTACTCCTCACCCCCCCAAGAGAAAAAGTAAACCTCAAAAATTACCCTTAAGAAAATGGAAAAGTAAGGAAAATAAGAGTAAGAATAAACTATTTGGGACTACATCAAAATAAAAAGCTTTTGCACAGTGAAAGAAACCATCAACAAAATGAAAAGGCAACCTACTGAATGGGAGAAGATATTCACAAATGACGTATCCAATAAAGGGT
>NW_027867358.1:0-252 GCF_054177405.1 Leptonychotes weddellii | reverse complement strand
TGGGTGGCTCAGTTGGTTAAACGACTGCCTTCGACTCAGGTCATGATCCTGGAGTCCCGGGATCGAGTCCCGCATTGGGCTCTCTGCTCAGCAAGGGGTCTGCTTCTCCCTCTGACCCTCTTCCCTCTCGTGCTCTCTGTCTCTCATTCTCTCTCTCTCAAATAAATAAATAAAATCTTAAAAAAAAAAAAAAAAAAAAGATGCCATAAAGCAACACTGGGGGAAGATATCTGATGCTTATAACTAAGGGTT
>NW_027867357.1:0-252 GCF_054177405.1 Leptonychotes weddellii | reverse complement strand
TCCTGTTGTCCAGGGACAGCTGCAGCCTGGTGCTGGCCAGGAGGCTCTCATTTTTTACTGACCACAGGTAGCTTGTGCTCTGAGTCTGAGGTCCACACGTTAATACAACAGAATCCACATTCTCCACGGGATCGGAGTTGTTGCTCGTGATGTTGGGTTTGGGTAACTCCGCTGTGCAGACAACAGAAAGAACATTGCCCTGGGTGGTTGGTACATGAAATTTCTCCAAGGCATCTATTTATTTAAAAAGTT
>NW_027867356.1:0-252 GCF_054177405.1 Leptonychotes weddellii | reverse complement strand
ATCTGCGGGTCTCGCCGGGGTGTCACCGGGGTCGGCTGCGTCACTGCTCTGCAGTCTCACCGGGCCTGCTCCTGTTACTGCACTGAGCTGCACGGTCAGCCATCGCTCACGTGGCTGGCACTTAGTGCAGCCTGGGGGCTGGGCGCCTCAGTCCTTGCTCTCATGGCATCTCATTGGTGGGCTAACCCAGCTTCCTTCCATGGCGATCTGGGCAACATTTCAAGAGACCGAAGCAGGAGCTGTAAGGCCTCT
>NW_027867355.1:0-252 GCF_054177405.1 Leptonychotes weddellii | reverse complement strand
TAACACCCTGCCTCTGTCTCTGCCAACAGGTACAAGTCAGCAGCAGTGGCCGCCAGCATCATCAGGCGCTCCCACCCCCTGACCCCTGCTCAGAGGCTGGTGGGCTGGATCGACCACATCCTCCAGACAGGGGGTGCGGCACACCTCAAGCCCCACGGCCTGCAGCAGCCATGGCATGAGCAGTACCTGCTGGACGTCTTCTTGTTCCTGCTGCTGGTCACCCTGGGCACCCTGTGGCTCTGTGGGAAGCTG
>NW_027867354.1:0-252 GCF_054177405.1 Leptonychotes weddellii | reverse complement strand
GGGACTCGATCCCGGGACTCCAGGATCATGACCTGAGCCGAAGGCAGTCGCTTAACCAGCTGAGCCACCCAGGCGCCCTCCACTGTGGTTTTGATTAGCATTTCTCGGTTTAGTGATATTTAGTACTTTTTCACGTACCTTTTGGCCGTCTGTATGTCTTCTTTGGAAAAATGTCTACTCAGATCCTCTGTCCACTTTATAATTGGATTGGTTGGTATTTTGTTTTTTGCTTTTGTCTTTTGGGTTTTTTTT
>NW_027867353.1:0-252 GCF_054177405.1 Leptonychotes weddellii | reverse complement strand
TAAGTCACTTTCAGGAATGCACGTTTTCTAACATTTCTGATTCAAAATTTTTTAAAAAATTAGTGTTGAATCACCATATTGTATACCTGAAACTAATATTACACTGTATGTTAACTGGAATTTAAATGAGAACTTAAAAAAATTGTGCTCTTCTCAACAAGGCACCAGGATGTTCCCAGGATGTGAAATCTCTATCATGCTCTATATAAATTATCAATGGTACTGAAATGCAAGTTAATGATTCAGATCTGT
>NW_027867352.1:0-252 GCF_054177405.1 Leptonychotes weddellii | reverse complement strand
TTTTTAAAGATTTTATTTATTTATTTGACAGAGAGAGGTAGAGGCACAGCGAGAGAGGGAACACAAGCAGGGGGAGTAGGAAAGAGAGAAGCAGGCTTCCCACCGAGCAGGGAGCCCGATGCGGGGCTCGATCCCAGGACCCTGGGATCATGACCGGAGCCGAAGGCAGTCGCCTAACCAACTGAGCCACCCAGGTGCCCCCAATCTTTTTACTTTTAAAGATTTAATCTATTTATTTGAGAGAGAGAGAGA
>NW_027867351.1:0-252 GCF_054177405.1 Leptonychotes weddellii | reverse complement strand
TGAAGTGATTTGACCAAGGTCAGACTAAAATACCCATTTGCTGGGTCTTTGTCTGTTGAACTATTTCTCTAATTGGCAATTTCTGATAACTCAGCCAGGTGGTTTGGAAATTAACATTTTTTTCTATAAAAAAGAATTTTCAAGTACAAGATGAGCTTTTATAAAATTAGTTTTCCTGGGCGCCTGGGTGGCTCAGTCGATAAGCGTCTGCCTTCGGCTCAGGTCATGATCCCAGGGTCCTGGGATCGAGTC
>NW_027867350.1:0-252 GCF_054177405.1 Leptonychotes weddellii | reverse complement strand
GGGTGTATACCCAGAAGTGGAATTGCTGGGTCATATGGCAATTCTATTTTTATTTTTTAACTTTTCAAGGAGCATCCATACTGTTTTTTACAGTGGCTGCACTGTAAATTTTATATTCCTACCAATAGTGCACAGGGTTTTACTTTCTTCATATCCTTATCAATACTTATTTTCTGTTTTCATGATAGTAGCCATCCGACTGGGTATGAAGTGGCATCTCATTGTAGTTTTGGTTTACATTTCTCTTATGGT
>NW_027867349.1:0-1830 GCF_054177405.1 Leptonychotes weddellii | reverse complement strand
GGCTAAGTAATCTGCTCGGGTTTGCTCGGGAGCTTTTGTTCCCTGCAAGATTTCCGTACAGCTTTGGAGGACAAGAGTGAAAATGGTGGCCTCCCAATCTCCGCCCTGGAGGAGCCGAGAACTCGGGGCCCCGCTCGTCAGTGTGTTCCCAGAGAAAAGCAGTCAGTCACTCCCGGCTTCCTGGTCTCCAGCCACACTCCATGCTCAACTGGCCTGTGACCAAGCGTTTCTATCTCTGGCATCCAACTCTGTGTGGAGTCTCCAAACCCAGCAGATCCCTGCGGTGCGCTCCCATGCCACTCCTCCCAGGGGAAGAAGGGGAGTCTCCCCGGATCTGCTGCTTGTTGGGTCCCTGCTGGGGGAGCAGTGGCCCGACTGTGCTGCTGATCATGGTTTATGGCAACCCCGAGCTGAGAGCCCACTCCTCAGCTCTGTCTCTGCAGCCGGCTTCCCTGCTCTGGTACCTGGGAGCTCTGCCACACTCAGGCACCCCTCTGTTTCTGTCACCCTAAGGGTCCTGAGACCACACTGTCCCAATGAGGGTTCCAACCCCCGCTTAGCCACTGGAGCAACGTCCCTCAGTGGAGCAGACTTCTAAACGTTACGATTTTGTGCTCTGCGGCTCTATCACTTGCCAGTAGCGGCCAACGGAGACCCCCTCCCCCACCGTCTATCCTCCCGAATATTGCCTCAGATTCACTTCTCCGCACGTCCTACCTTCCAGAAAGTGGTTGCTTTTCTGTTCAAAGAGTCGCTGCTATTCTTTTCTTCAATCTCCTGTTGAGATCATAGGTGTTCAGAATGGTTTGATCCCTATCTAGCTGAATTCCTGGGACCAGACGAAATTTAGGTATTCTACTCCTCCACCATCTTGCTCCTCCCCTCAAAATCCTTAATTTTTGAAGAACTTGCTACATTAAAGACAAGTGGTTCTTCAGTCCTCCTTTACATGAAAACTAGTGAGAATAAAATGAAATGCCACTGGAAATGATAGAGATTGAGATTCTGGTCAAGTTTAACCCATCTATGCTGATTGCCACTAAAATTAGTTTCGTTAAGTGCCGTACCTCTGGTGTTCTTGCCCCTAGTACCTCCATGACTGAATGGGTATAAGTTCTTCCCATATATCAAGAGTCTATTAAGATTCTATCCCTAAGAGAATTAATGGAGAACACTGTGTGTAGAAGACTATGGCGATGTATTCCAGAGTACCGGCAGAGTAAAAGCAGGCTCCTGTCCCAGGGAATATTCTCACTAGACGAGTAGTTCAGACTAATAGACACAAAACCATACTGAGAAATATCATTTTTATCTGGCAAATTATGTAGAATGGAGAAAAATCATCTCTGATCTCCAAAGGAAACTTTGACCTAGAAGAAGGTGCATCATTGAATGGAAACAGCCTTGGCAGGTGGGGGGAGGTTTGTAAATTCATTTTTTTTTAAATTTTATTATATTATGTTAGTCACCATACAATACATCATTAGTTTTTGATGTAGTGATCCATGATCCATTGTTTTCGTATAACACCCAGTGCTCCATGCAGTACGTGCCCTCCTTAATACCCATCACCGGGCTAACCAATCCTCCCTCCCCCCTCCCCACTAAAACCCTGTTTGTTTCTCAGGTCCATAGTCTCTCATGGTTCATCTCTCCCTCCAATTCCCCCCGCCCATTTTTCCCTTCCTTCTCTTAATGTCCTCCATGTTATTCCTTATGTTCCACAAATAAGTGAAACCATATGATAATTGACTTTCTCTGCTTGACTTATTTCACTTAGCATAATCTCCTCCAGTCCCATCCGTGTTGATGTAAAAGTTGGGTATTCAT
>NW_027867348.1:0-252 GCF_054177405.1 Leptonychotes weddellii | reverse complement strand
GTTTTTAGGAACAGGTACATATAAGTGGCAAAATTATTAAGAAAGGGAATGATAAATATAAGATTCAGGATTAGAAAACATAGCCTTAGTTAGTAACCACATAATCACATCAGCATCAGAGACATTTGAATTACACAGACCAAGACTAGACAAGATCAAAGGTTAATGAAAGGCTGGGCAAGAAGTTCTCTTTGCTTTTTTTTTTTTTTTTTTTTTTAAGATTTTATTTATTTGCGAGAGAGAGAATGAGAG
>NW_027867347.1:0-252 GCF_054177405.1 Leptonychotes weddellii | reverse complement strand
TTCAGTTCCCTTGAGGTTTATACAAACTGTCTCATAGATTAAAAGGTGCTTTTCTATGTTGGCAACTTATTGTCATTTGCCTACACAGTTGTTATCAATTTCCTCCTCCTTTTTTATATTTTTGCTGTCAAATTATCTCTTATCCTGTTGTGGGTTTTTTACCAATTGTAGTAGCTATAATTGTTGTTAATAACTTTACCCATTATGCTATCCTAAAGTGTGGGAAACAACGCCATAACGACCACTAGTGCA
>NW_027867346.1:0-252 GCF_054177405.1 Leptonychotes weddellii | reverse complement strand
CCTTACATCTTCATGTCTCAAGAACACAGGGACATAAGTTCCTAGGGTTTTGAGACTCTGCATTGAGCAAGACAGAGTCCTGTGTATATAAGCCAAGTCCTGTAAAACCTGCCCAGTATAAACCACACCTGATGAGCGGTGCCTGTTTTCAGGAACAGAGGGCCAGGAAGATCTGAAAGGCACATCCAGAATCAGTTGCCATTAGCAGGCATCTAAGAAAGAGTGCTAGGAACTTGATTATTATTATTTTTT
>NW_027867345.1:0-252 GCF_054177405.1 Leptonychotes weddellii | reverse complement strand
GGAGGGAGCCCACCCCATAATTCATTCTGAGGCTCCATTTTAAATTGGGGACTCTCAGTCCCCATTTGGACTGGTTGTCTGATTTGTAGCAAAAGAAAGGAGAGGGCGCCTGGGTGGCTCAGTTGGTTAAGCGACTGCCTTCGGCTCAGGTCATGATCCTGGAGTCCCTGGATCGAGTCCCGCATCGGGCTCCCTGCTCCGCGAGGAGCCTGCTTCTCCCTCTAACCCTCCCCCCTCTCATGTACTCTCTCT
>NW_027867344.1:0-252 GCF_054177405.1 Leptonychotes weddellii | reverse complement strand
CTGCCTTTGGCTCAGGTCATGATCCCAGAGTCCTGGGATCAAGCCCCGCATCAGGCTCCAGGCTCAGCGGGAAGCCTGCTTCTCCCTCCCCCACTCCCCCTGCTTGTGTTCCCTCTCTCGCTGTGTCTCTGTCAAATAAATAAATAAAATCTTAAAAATAAATAAATTCCAGTTAACATATAGTGTAACATTAGTTTCATGAGAATTTAGTGATTTATCACTTATATACAAAACCCAGTGCTCATCACAAGT
>NW_027867343.1:0-252 GCF_054177405.1 Leptonychotes weddellii | reverse complement strand
CTCCAGCCCCCTCCGGCCCCCTCCACCAGCTGACGGACCCTGCCTCACTGGCTATAGCATGTGCTGCTGAGATGGAAAGCTAACAGTTCTAGTCATTTCAAAACCTGATCGTTGCTGGTGCCATATTATTCTCATTCGTATTGCAACTAAAGAAGTTTTCTGCAAAACGGATTATGTTCCCCATATGCTAGGCTAGCACGTGGCTGACCAGAATAAATGCCCCAGAGGCACTGTGTGTTTGCTTTAGCAGCT
>NW_027867342.1:0-252 GCF_054177405.1 Leptonychotes weddellii | reverse complement strand
GGGCCCACATAAGAGCACATTCGCAGCTTCTGGGATTAGGACGCGGGCATCTTGGGCATCTTGGGCATCTTGGGCGGAGGGCATTATTCTGACGACCACAGGCATGAAACTGGAGGAAGGCTGGGGAATTTGCCTTTTCCAACAGTGGAGACACAATGCCCCGGGACGGGAGGGTGCGTGCTGGGAGCCCCGGGAATTTCGCTCTGCCCTGACCCTGGAAGAGATCCGGCCTCATGGAGATGCCCACTGATG
>NW_027867341.1:0-252 GCF_054177405.1 Leptonychotes weddellii | reverse complement strand
TTTATTATGTTATGTTAGTTTTTGATGTAGTGTTCCATGATACATTGCTTGCATATAACACCCAGTGCTCCATTCAATACATGCCCTCTTTAATACCCATCACCAGGCTAACACATCCCCCCACCTCCTCCCTTCTAGAACCCTCAGTTTGTTTCTCAGAGTCCATAGTCTCTCATGGTTTGTCTCCCCCTCCGATTTCTCCCCTTCATTTTTACCTCCCTACTATCTTCTCTTTTTTTTTAACATATAATG
>NW_027867340.1:0-252 GCF_054177405.1 Leptonychotes weddellii | reverse complement strand
GCGCTTAACAGAGCACGTACCCTCCCCAGTGTCTATCACCCAGTCACCCCATTCCTCCCACCCCACCCCCCACTCCAGCAACCCTCAGTTTGTTTCCTGCAATTAAGAATTTCAAACAGGTAGATTTTATCACTATCTTCAACATACAGGTGAGGAAACTAGTGGAAAGAGTAGAGTCAGGATTTAAACCCAAGAGTGCCCACTGCTAAGTATCACACTGAACTGTCCGTAATATTGACAGAGCCAAAGGAT
>NW_027867339.1:0-252 GCF_054177405.1 Leptonychotes weddellii | reverse complement strand
TCAGTGATCCTTTTCAGGATCTCATTTTATCAAGAGAGCAAATCACATGCCACGGGGGAAAAAAAAAAAAAAGTGAGTAAAAGGAGCAATGCACTGGAGAATAGGAAATAAAAACGTCACTCCAGTTGAATACAGGAACCAATGGCCTCAGATGAGTGAAAAAATTCTATCAATTGTGTTCGCTTGATCAATCTTAAGTACAGCTAGATGATTTGGCTCTGTCATGGGAGCAAGTAGTTACAATAGGCATGT
>NW_027867338.1:0-1830 GCF_054177405.1 Leptonychotes weddellii | reverse complement strand
ATGGATGCCTTCCTGGGAACCTATAAGCTGCCAAGACTGAAACAGAAAGAAATTGACAACCTGAATAGGCCAATAACCAGTAACGAGATTGAAGCAGTGATCAAAAACCTCCCAAAAAACAAGAGTCCAGGGCCTGATGGATTCCCTGGGGAATTCTACCAAACATTCAAAGAAGAAATAATACCTATTCTCCTGAAGCTGTTTCAAAAAATAGAAACAGAAGGAAAACTTCCAGACTCATTCTATGAGGCCAGCATTACCTTAATCCCCAAACCAGGCAAAGACCCCATCAAAAAGGAGAATTTCAGACCGATATCCCTGATGAATATGGATTCCAAAATCCTCAACAAAATCCTAGCTAATAGGATCCAACAATACATTAAAAGGATCATCCACCACAACCAAGTGGGATTTATCCCTGAGATGCAAGGGTGGTTCAACATTCGCAAATCAATCAATGTGTTACAACACATTAATAAGAGGAGAGAGAAGAACCATAAGGTCCTCTCAATTGATGCAGAAAAATACAACATCCTTTCCTGATTAAAACTCTTGAGAGTATGGGGATAGAGGAAATATTGCTCAAGTACATAAAATCCATCTATGAAAAACCCACAGGGAATATCATCCTCAATGGGGAAAAGCTGAGAGCCTTTCCCTTAAGATCAGGAACATGTCAAGGATGCCCACTCTCACCACTGTTGTTCAACATAGTACTAGAAGTTCTAGCCTCAGAAATCAGAAACAAAAAGAAATAAAAGGTATTCATATTGGCAAAGAAGAAGTCAAACTCTTTTTGCAGACGACATGATACTTTATGTGGAAAACCCAAAAAACTGCACCCCCAAATTACTAGAACTCACACAGCAATTCAGTAATGTGGCAGGATACAAAATCAATGCACAGAAATCAGTTGCTTTCTTATACACTAACAATGGAACAGTAAAAAGAGAAATTAGAGAAATGATTCCATTTACAATAGCACCAAAAAACATAAGATACCTTGGAATAAACCTAACGAAAGAGGTAAAGGATCTATACTCTAGGAACTGCAGAACACTCATGAAAGAAATTGAAGAAGACACAAAAAGATGGAAAAATATTCCACGCTCAGGGATCAGAAGAATAAACATTGTTAAAATGTCTATGCTACCCAGAGCAATCTATACCTTCAGTGCCATCCTGATCAAAATTCCAATGACATTTTTCAAAGTGCTGGAACAAACAATCCTAAAATTTGTATGGAATCGGAAAAGACTCCGAATCGCCAAGGAAATGTTGAAAAAGAAAAACAAAGCTGGTGGCATCAAATTGCCCTATTTCAAGCTATATTACAAAGCTGTGATCACCAAGACATCATGGTACTAGCACAAAAACAGACATATAGACCAGTGGAACAGAACAGAGAGCCCAGATATGGACCCTCAACTCTATGGTCAAATAATCTTTGACAAAGCAGGAAAAAACATGCAATGGAAAAAAGACAGTCTCTTCAATAAATAATGCTGGGAAAACTGGACAGCCACATGCAGAAGAATGAAACTTGACCATTCTCTAACACCATACACAAAGATAAAATGTATGAAAGACCTCAATGTGAGACAGGAATCCATCAAAATCCTAGAGAAGAACATAGGCAGTAACCTCTTTGACATCGGCCACAGCAACTTCTTTCAAGATACATCTCCAAAAGCTAGTGAAACAAAACCAATAATGAACTTTTGGGACTTCATCAAGAAAAAAAGCTTCTGCACAGCAAAGGAAACAGTCAACAAAACAAAAAGGCAACCCACAGAATGGGAGAAGATATTTGCAAATGACTCTACAGAT